>NW_020230472.1:0-297404 GCF_003227715.2 Harpegnathos saltator
CAGGTTTACCAAATTAAAAGCCCTTTCAAAACCCTACATTACATTTTGCACTACATGGACGACTCTCTACTCCCAGTAGAAGCGGAGATATCGACGGAGAAAGGTTGGAAAACTTTAACCTTCGATATCTCCTAAAGGGTTAGAGATACAGGCTTCGGACAGGTACCAAATTAAAGCCCTTTCAAAACCCTACATTTTGCCCTACATGGACGACTCTCTACTCCCAGTAGAAGCGGAGATATCGACGGAGAAAGGTTCGAAAACTTTAACCTTCGATATCTCCTAAACGGTTAGAGATACAGGCTTCGGACAGGTACCAAATTAAAGCCCTTTCAAAACCCTACATTTTGGACTACATGGACGACTCTCTACTCCCAGTAGAAGCGGAGATATCGACGGATGAAGACTGGATATCGACGGAGAAAGGTGGGAAAACTTTAACCTTCGATATCTCCTAAACGGTTAGAGATACAGGCTTCGGACGGGTATCAAATTAAAGCCCTTTCAAAACCTTACATTTTGGACTACATGGATGACCCTCTACTCCCAGTAGAAGCGGAGATATCGACGGATGAAGGCTGGATATCGACGGAGAAAGGTTGGAAAACTTTAACCTTCGATATCTCCTAAACGGTTAGAGATACAGGCTTCGGACATGTACCAAATTAAAGCCCTTTCAAAACCCTACATTTTGCACTACATGGACGACTCTCTACTCCCAGTAGAAGCGGAGATATCGACCGAGAAAGGTTGGAAAACTTTAACCTTCGATATCTCCTAAACGGTTAGAGATACAGGCTTCGGACAGGTACCAAATTAAAGCCCTTTCAAAACCCTACATTTTGGACTACATGGACGACTCTCTACTCCCAGTAGAAGCGGAGATATCGACGGATGAAGACTGGATATCGACGGAGAAAGGTGGGAAAACTTTAACCTTCGATATCTCCTAAACGGTTAGAGATACAGGCTTCGGACTGGTACCAAATTAAAGCCCTTTCAAAACCCTACATTTTGGACTACATGGACGACTCTCTACTCCCAGTAGAAGCGGAGATATCGACGGAGAAAGGTTGGAAAACTTTAACCTTCGATATCTCCTAAACGGTTAGAGATACAGGCTTCGGACTGGTACCAAATTAAAGCCCGTTCAAAACCCTACATTTTGGACTACATGGACGACCCTCTACTCCCAGTAGAAGCGGAGATATCGACGGATGAAGGCTGGATATCGACGGAGAATGGTTTGGAAAACTTTAACCTTCGATATCTCCTAAACGGTTAGAGATACAGGCTTCGGACAGGTACCAAATTAAAGCCCGTTCAAAACCCTACATTTTGGACTACTTGGACGACCCTCTACTCCCAGTAGAAGCGGAGATATCGACGGATGAAGGCTGGATATCGACGGAGAAAGGTTGGAAAACTTTAACCTTCGATTTCTCCTAAATGGTTAGAGATACAGGCTTCGGACTGGTACCAAATTAAAGCCCTTTCAAAACCCTACATTTTGGACAACATGGACGACTCTCTACTCCCAGTAGAAGCGGAGATATCGACGGAGAAAGGTTGGAAAACTTTAACCTTCGATATCTCCTAAACGGTTAGAGATACAGGCTTCGGACAGGTACCAAATTAAAGCCCGTTCAAAACCCTACATTTTGGACTACATGGGCGACCCTCTACTCCCAGTAGAAGCGGAGATATCGACGGATGAAGTCTGGATATCGACGGAGAAAGGTTTGGAAAACTTTAACCTTCGATATCTCCTAAACGGTTAGAGATACAGGCTTCGGACAGGTACCAAATTAAAGCCCTTTCAAAACCCTACATTTTGGACTACATGGACGACTCTCTACTCCCAGTAGAAGCGGAGTTATCGACGGATGAAGACTGGATATCGACGGAGAAAGGTTGGAAAACTTTAACCTTCGATATCTCCTAAACGGTTAGAGATACAGGCTTCGGACAGGTTCCAAATTAAAGCCCTTTCAAAACCCTTCATTTTGCACTACATGGACGACTCTCTACTCCCAGTAGAAGCGGAGATATCGACGGAGAAAGGTTGGAAAACTTTAACCTTCGATATCTCCTAAACGGTTAGAGATACAGGCTTCGGACAGGTACCAAATTAAAGCCCTTTCAAAACCCTACATTTTGGACTACATGGACGACTCTCTACTCCCAGTAGAAGCGGAGATATCGACGGATGAAGACTGGATATCGACGGAGAAAGGTTGGAAAACTTTAACCTTCGATATCTCCTAAACGGTTAGAGATACAGGCTTCGGACAGGTACCAAATTAAAGCCCTTTCAAAACCCTACATTTTGGACTACATGGACGACTCTCTACTCCCAGTAGAAGCGGAGATATCGACGGAGAAAGGTTGGAAAACTTTAACCTTCGATATCTCTTAAACGGTTAGAGATACAGGCTTCGGACAGGTACCAAATTAAAGCCCTTTCAAAACCCTACATTTTGGACTACATGGACGACTCTCTACTCCCAGTAGAAGCGGAGATATCGACGGATGAAGACTGGATATCGACGGAGAAATGTTGGAAAACTTTAACCTTCGATATCTCCTAAACGGTTAGAGATACAGGCTTCGGACAGGTACCAAATTAAAGCCCTTTTCAAAACCCTACATTTTGGACTACATGGACGACCCTCTACTCCCAGTAGAAGCGGAGATATCGACGGATGAAGGCTGGATATCGACGGAGAAAGTTGGAAAACTTTAACCTTCGATATCTCCTAAACGGTTAGAGATACAGGCTTCGGACAGGTACCAAATTAAAGCCCTTTCAAAACCCTACATTTTGGACTACATGGACGACTCTCTACTCCCAGTAGAAGCGGAGATATCGACGGATGAAGGCTGGATATCGATGGAGAAAGGCTGGAAAACTTTAACCTTCGATATCTCCTAAACGGTTAGAGATACAGGCTTCGGACTGGTACCAAATTAAAGCCCTTTCAAAACCCTACATTTTGGACTACATGGACGACTCTCTACTCCCAGTAGAAGCAGAAATATCGACGGATGAAGGCTGGATATCGATAGAGAAAGGCTGGAAAACTTTAAACTTCGATATCTCCTAAACGGTTAGAGATACAGGCTTCGGACAGGTACCAAATTAAAGCCCTTTCAAAACCCCACATTTTGGACTACATGGACGACTCTCTAATCCCAGTAGAAGCAGAAATATCGGCGGATGAAGGCTGGATATCGATAGAGAAAGGCTGGAATACTTTAACCTTCGATATCTCCTAAACGGTTAGAGATACAGGCTTCGGACTGGTACCAAATTAAAGCCCTTTCAAAACCCTACATTTTCGACTACATGGACGACTCTCTACTCCCAATAGAAGCGGAGATATCGACGGAGAAAGGCTGGATATCGACGGAGTGTGGCTGGAAAACTTTAACCTTCGATATCTCCTAAACGGTTAGAGATACAGGCCTGGCTCTTGTACCAAATTAAAGTCCTTTCAAAACCCTACATTTTCTACTACATGGACGACTCTCTACTCCCAGTAGAAGCGGAGATATCGACGGAGGAAGGCTGGATATCGACGGAGAAAGGTTGGAAAACTTTAATCTTCGAAATCTCCTAATCGGTTAGAGATACAGGTCTGGCTCTGGTACCAAATTAAAGTCCTCTCAAAACCCTACATTTTCGACTACATGGACGACTCTCTACTCCCAATAGAAGCGGAGATATCGACGGAGGAAGGCTGGATATTGACGGAGTAAGGTTGGAAAACTTTAACCTTCGATATCTCCTAAACGGTTAGAGATACAGGCCTCGGTCTGGCACCAAATTATAGTCCTCTCAAATCCCTACATTTTCGACTACATTGACGACTTTCTACTCCCAGTAGAAGCGGAGATATCAACGGAGAAAGCTTGGAAAACTTTAATCTTCGATATCTCCTAAACGGTTAGAGGTACAGGCCTGTTTCTGGCACCAAAATAAAGTCCTCTCAAAACCCTACATTTTCCCGGAAATGACTCTCTACTTTTTTTTTTTTTTGGTCACGCAGGGGAAATCCATCATGGATACCCCCTCCCCTTGGGGGGGAAGGGGGTTATGTCGGACTCTTAGCGACTAAAACCCCTGCGGGATGTCTACCTGTCGGACCTTGAGGAGGGGAGTCGGGGGAACTACTCCCGTATTCCCTCCCCAACCCCCCGGCCCCAGGGCTCTCTTCCGGTAGCCCCTCGCCATCTGTGTACCGCGTCCTGTTCCACGAAGGGAATCCAGGGCGCGGTCCCCGACGAGGGTTACCCCCAGCCGGTTGGCCTTCTGGTGTCTCCTGTCAAGGAGGGAGAGGACATCCGCCCTCCCTCCTTACCTCCCCTCCCTGACTAGCAGGGAGGGGAGGATTTGTAGGGGAGCGGTTCCGGCCCCAACCGGGGCATCGCTCCCCCCTGTCCCTAATTGTCCGGTCGCTCGGGGGGGGAAGGTAGGGAAGGCGCCTCGCCGCCTCCCTACTCCCCCCTTGCGGCCGGTGGCGGGCCCGTGGCGGCCGAGGGGACTCCCTACCCTCGCGGGTCTGTGAGCCCCCCTCGGCCGGCGGTGTCCCGGGCCTGCTGTCGCGTCCCTCGTCCCCCTGGGGGCGTTGTCCGCCCGGGAGCTGCTCCCCGCAGCCCCGGTACTGTCTTCGCCCCCACTCGGCGGTCTCCTTCTTGGACATTACTGTCTCACAGAAGGAGACCGCCGCTGTCCACGCCTCCTCGCTCCCGCACATGGCTTTGACCATGTGCGGGAGCGAAAGCTCCCCCTCTCGGCATCCCACTGCCCCGCAGAGGACACGGCGCTCCCCGGCCCATGCTGGGCACGCGACCAGGGTGTGGTGCGCAGTGTCCTCCGCCGCGGGGCAGTGGCGGCATCGAGTGGTGAGCTCCTTCCTTATCCGGCACAGATACCGACCGAAGCACCCGTGCCCGGTCAGCACCTGCGCCAGACGGAAGGATAGTCCACGTCCCCTCCTGCCTGTCAATTCGGACAGGCAGGGGCGGACAGCCGCTGCCGTCGCTGGCCCGGGACCCCGGGGGTCGGACAATAAGTCCTCCCACCTCTCCCGGGTCCGGGCCTCGGCTTGGAGCTTCAGACCCCTTAGGGCCATGGCCGACATTCTTCCCTCCCTGTGAAGCCTCTTTACCCTCCAGTAAAGGAGATGCCGCTCCTCGGCTAGGAGCTCCACAGGGGGGACGCCGGCCAGGGTGGTCGCCGCCATGTACGACACGGTCCGGTACCCCCGAATCGCCCTGATGAGCACGGGCCTCAGGGCCTGCCGCAGTGCGCACTTGCCTCTGCGGCAGGCCCCCAGCTGTGGCGCCCAGATGGGCGCCCCATACAGGGCGATCGAGAGCACCGCCGTGACGTACAGGCGGCGAGCTTTCCATCCTGGGCCCCCTTGGGTGCGCGTCAGGCTGGCCACCGCCAGTCCTGCCTTGTGCACCCTGGGGGCCAGTTCCCCAAAGTGGGGTCCGAAGCTCCACCGGCTGTCCAGCGTCAGGCCGAGATATCTCATCGTCGGCCCGACGCGGACGTGGACTCCATCTACGAGTACCCGGGTCCCTGGCGGCACCCTCCGACCCCGGCCGTGAAAGAACACGGCCTGGGTCTTTTGGGGCGCCACCTTGAGACCCAGGTCTCTGATGGTACTCACCACTGACACCAATGCCGTCTCCGCGCGGAGGCGGGCTTCCCCCCAGCTCTCCCCCCCGGCTACCACTAACGTGTCGTCTGCGTAGCAGACGACGTGGCAACCGAGGGGAAGCGGAGTGCGCAGCACCCGGTCGAACGCGATGTTCCATAGCAGGGGGCCGAGAACCGACCCCTGCGGAACACCGCGCTCCATAGCGCGCCGGCCTTGAACCCCTTCCTCCACTGGGAAGGCGAGGTCCCTGCCCCCGAAGTAGGCCGATAGGATTCGCCGGAGATAGACGGGCACCCCATGGTGTTCGAGGGCCCGTCCAATCTCCGGCCAGGGCAGGGTGTTGAAGGCGTTCGTTATATCTAACGACACTGCCAACAACACCCCACCCTCCTCCTCCACGACCGCCCGGGTCAGGTCCCGGAAGCACTGGATAGCATCCAGCGTTGACCTTCCGGGCCTGAACCCGTACTGGCGGTCGTGGAGGTCCGGCCCCTCCGAGGACAGGTGCTGGACAAGGCGGTCGGCAACGATGCGCTCCAGCATCTTACCCGCCTCGTCCAGCAGGCATATCGGCCTATAGGCCGACGCACTCCTGGGTGCTTTGCCCTCCTTGGGGAGGAGGACCAGTCTGGCCCTCCTCCACTCTGGGGGGAATACACCCTCCCTCAGACACCCGCTGAAAACCCTGCGTGTGGCTTCGGACAGGTTTCCCTCGCCGAGGGCGAGGGCCCAGGCCCGGCCAGGAATTCCGTCGGGGCCAGGGGCTTTCCCCTTGGCCCCGAGCCTTTTGCTGGCCGCAGTGAGCTCCTCTGGACTCACCGCTAGACCCTCGTCCCAATCACCCTCCTCCAACGGGGGGGTCGGGATCATGGGGGGGCCCCCTTCTGCCCTCGGAAAGAGGGTATCCAGGAACCCCTCGAGGGCCTGGCGGTCCAACGTCTCCGTTGGTGGGGGCACCCATGGGCGGATCTTCCCCATGACCCTTTTGTATGGGCGCCCCCACGGATCGTCGTCCAGGGAGCTCACCATCTGCTCCCAGGCCGCTCGCTTGGCCTCGACGATGGCGACCTTGAGGGCTTTCCTGGCTCTCAGGTAGTCCTCTTTTGTCCCTACGGCGTCCCCGCCTCGTCGCCGGGCCCGATAGTACGCCCGTCTGGCGTGGACGGAGGAGTCTCGGAGGGCCTCCAGCTCTTCCGTCCACCAGTACATGGCCCGGCGCCGGCGGGGGTGGGATTGGGGCATCGCGACGTCGCATGCCGACGCCACAATGCCCACTATTTCCCCAGCCCCATCCGTGGGGCTGGGGTCCCACTCACCTGGCCCCACATCTAGGTGCCAGGTGGCCGCAAGGACGGCCGCCCGAAACCTGTCCGAATCTAGTCGATTAAGAGCCCATCTTTTGGGGAGGGGAAAGTCCCCCTCCCCTGGGCAGCGGGCCAGCACCTGTGCGGGTTTGGGGAGGCGGAGGGCCTACGCTATATGTCTATGATCAGACAGCGATTCGCCCTCCGCCTCCACCCTCCATTCGTGGAACATCCTGGCGGCCGAGGGGGTGGCCCAGGTCAAATCTATGACCGAACTCCCCCTCGGCCGCACACAGGTGCTGGTTGAGCCCCTGTTCATTAATAGGAGGCCCAGCCCCGCTGCCCAGCCGATCACGGACTCGCCCCGAGGGTCCCTTTGCCGGGGACTGCAGCCCCACCCTTCCGAGTGGGCGTTGAAGTCCCCGGCAATCACGACAGGTCGGGGATGGCACCTACGTACCAATTCCCCGATCCTGTCGAGGATCCTCTTCACTGGGGCGAGCTCCCCGAGACCGGCCTTATTCCTGCGGTAGGGGAGATATACCCCCACCACAGTGATGGGCCCCCAATCGACAGCCACGTACGAGGACCCGTTCTCCCTAAAAGTACAGGGAGGGGTCCCCGTCGCAGGGTTCGCCACCATGGCCACCGAGCCGTCCGGGCTGCCGAACCAGTTCGGACCTGGTACCGGCACCCAGTACGGCTCGGCGACCACCCCCAGCCCGGCGCCCAGCTCGGCCATTCTCTGCAAGCAGAGATCCTGAGCCCGGGCGCCGCGGCCGAGGTTGGCCTGTAGGGCCCGGAGTAGCGTGAAGGCTAGGCCTTTCACGCCTCCTCCGGGCTGCCTACTTCAACCCCCTCCTCGTGGGAGACTTCCGACGGCTCTGCCGTCTCGGTCTCCACGGAGGGGGTTTTGGCCGTGGTGGCTTCCATCGCGGGTGTCTCTGCAGAGATATGGGAGCTCCCTACCTGCGTGGTTTCCTCCTCTGGGGGGTACGAGGGGGGACCAACCTGAGGGGGAGCCAGGGGCAGCGCTCCCACCGACTCCCCCCTCTCCACCGCTGCTGGGGGTGTGCCCAAGGGCTCCACCCTCCTTACCTTCAGGTCGTCTTCATCCCTATGGGCCTCCTCCTCTTCCCCTCTCCTTTTCCTTCTGGGCAAAGGTGTCGGTTCCTGGGTGGTCTCCGGTTCCCAGTCGAAATTGATGAGGTTGCCTATTAGAACCCCATTTCCCTCCTGGGTTTTTGCCTGTGAGGCAGTAGGAACTACTGCAGTTCCTTCTTCCTTCGGTGGGGGGGAGGCCCTTCTCCTCCTCTCCTCAGGCTTGATGGGGTCCGGTCCTCTCCTGGCGGTGGTGGTTCGGGCATCCCCCCGCCAGTAGTTTCCCCCCCCATTTGCCTCTCTCCCTCTTTTTTCCTTCCCCCCCTTTTCCTCCCGGGAGGGGGTTTGCAGGCAGGTCCTCCGATCTTATGACCGGAAGACCTGCCCGCCTCAGCGCATACCGGGCACCTCACCGCCTCCTGGCATCCCTTGGCGCGGTGGCCGGGGTTACCGCAACGGTAGCACATACCGCTGCGGTCGACAGCGCTTGTGCACCGCTCGCGCACGTGCCCCCGCTCCAAGCAGCGGAAGCACAATGTTGCGCGAGCGGGCAGCGCCGTCACCCCGGCGCGGGTCCATCCGACTGGTACCCGCTCCGCGGCGGCGACCTTAGCGGCCGCCGCCAGCGGACACCGCACCACCATAGCTCCAGTCCCCCGCTGGGAGACGCTCATCACGCCCGAGGAAACCTCCTCGGGCGTGCATCCCCCAGCGAGGGCCACCGCGGCTGCCACCTCTTCGGCCCCGGTCGTCGCGTCCAGCCCAGCGATTCGCAAAGCTGCGAACTTAGCCGGACGTTGGACGCGATAACCGGGGCCTTTTTCCGCCGCCAGCTTGCGGAGCTCCTCCGCAAGCCGGTCGGCGGACGCCCCGACATTGAGGCCAGGCACCTCAATTAACATTGCCCCGTTTAGGGCCCGGCGGACCCTTAGGGACACCTTGATCCCAAGGTCCGCCGGCCTGATCCGGCGCCTGGCCTCCAGCATGAACTCTTCATACTTAATGACTCTCTACTCCCAGTAGAAGCGGTGATATTAACGGAGAAAGGTTGGAAAACTTTAACCTTCGATATCTCCTCATTGGCTAGAGATACAGGCCTGTTTCTGGCACCAAAAAAGTCCTCTCAAAACCCTACATTTTCCCGTAAATGACGACTCTCTACTCCCAGTAAAAGCGGTGATATCAACAGAGAAAGGTGGGAAAACTTTAACCTTCGATATCTCCTAAACGGCTAGAGATACAGGCCTGTTTCTGGCACCAAAATAAAGTCCAAAATAAAGAGTTTAGTCGAAATCGATTGCTATTGATCATCTCGTTAGATTCACGCCGAGAGTGATACGTCAGTCTCGGCCGTGTGTCGGGAAGCACTATCTCGGCAACGTTGCGAATCAGAACGAGATGGAGCGAACACATTCCCTCTCTTTCGCTTGGCTCGTCAAAACAAGTCGAGCGTAGGGAGGGACCTCAGACGGATAGACGAGAGCAGTTTCTCTGTGTGTGTGTGCCGACTACATTCTTACATAGAAACATACGGCAATTGAAAATGTTTAAACATATACCCTGAGATTCTATCTGTTGCGTATGACACGTATGTGTGTGTGTGTGTGTGAGTGCGTTTATGCACACGTACGTCACGCACACTTTCAATGCAACACATGCACACGGATACAACTGCGCTGAAAAACGCCTGCCGGAGTATAAATAAATACTAACGTAACGCTGAAATATTTTGGAAAAATAATTTTGGGTACACACAAAATATTATCTTATTATCATATATTTATATATCGATATAAATCGTATATAATCTTCATGATATTAATCATATGTAATCTCAATTCTTATTTTTTTTGTGCATGTTAACATGTTAATTCATGTTACAAATGCATGTTACAAATGCGCAAGACCGTGCTTGTCAAATACGCTATTATGGTTGTAGCACGGACATAAACCGCCTGAAAGTGGATGTAGCACGGACAGCCACCAGATGCAGGTTTTACCGTCGAGACCTAAAAGTGGATGTAGCATCGTAGTTTCCCTCTCAAAATGGATGCAGATAGCGCCCATTCCCAGTGCGAAAAATCGGTGTCGCCGAAAACGCCGTGTTGGCCGCTCTCAGCTTCCTCTCTGATTAAACACTCGTAAGACCAAGAACGCGAGAAACGTAGATTCCGCCATGTTTTGGACGTTCTTTACGCTTCTGCTAGCCACTGTCATGGCGGTCATGTTATTGCCAAGAATCAGCGCTAGAGCTATCGCCGATGCTGCTGCTGAGGATGATTTGGAATGTTTTATTGCGCTAATTTTCAAGAAGCTTTCGGCGATTGAGCTCTTAACAAGCACATCGTATACAATTTTAAATGTTCACAAAAGGCGCCTGGTTTGCACTAGAGATCCTTAAAAAGTGACCGGTCGATGGGTGAACGATTGTTGATTAGCTCGCGCACATGGGGTAAAACCGGAAGTGAGAAAGAAAGATATATACGAGGACCATCCAAATATAAACCGGATTTTTTTTTACAGATTTATTGGTAACAGATGAAATTACAAAAGTGATATATTATTTTTCTACATAGTTCCCTTCAACGGAAATACATTTTCTCCACCGAATAGATAGCTTCTTGATCCCTTCATCAAAAAAAGAAGGGCGCTCCAACAACCAATTGATCACGTACTGCTCAACGCTGCGTTATCGTTAAATCTTTCCCTTCCTAAAGGGGTCCTCCTTCAGGGATCCAAACATGTGAAAGTCACATAGGGATAAATTAGGACTGTAAGAAGGAAGTTCAAGAGGTGTCCAGCACATTTTTCCGAGTTTATCGCGGGTTAAGGCTGCTGTATAAGGCTGCACGTTGTCATGGAGAAGCAGAATGTCGCGAATGGATTGCCGATATTTTGAAAGAATTTTGTGAGCATTCCCAATATTTATGCCCACCTCCGATGAGATTTCGACAACGGTTAAGCGCCGGTCATCTTCCACAAGTTCGCGAACGGCCCGAATGTTCTCATCAGTGACACTCGATCACGGTCGACGTTCGTGATTGTCGTTTTCCACAGCATTACGACCACTGCGAAATTTTTTGGCCCAATATTTGGGTTCTTAACAAAGTACCATCTCCAAACCGTGCTTAGAGTCAAAATTTCAGTTGGTTTGACGCCTTCGTTAGAGAGAAATCGGATGATAATGCGTTGCGCAACAATCGTAGGTAGCTCTTGTTCAGTCATGGTGCTACTGACGAGGGAACAGTAACTGAGGAATGTTGCGGGGGTTGCTCCCATCCACACATCTCTACCTAACTGCCTGGAGCGCCTCGGACCGCTTGAGGCTCTTTCTGAGTCCGCAGATAAAAAATCCATATCCATTTATATCTGCTTTATATCAGTTTATATCAGTTTATATCAGTTTATATCAGTTTATATCAGTTTATATCAGTTTATTTGAATGACCCTCGTAGCATGATATCGGTCAGAGTTTCGGCTCCTGGGCATCCCTTTGTTCTCGACAGGTCCTCGTGAAACATCCATTGCCGTATCAAAGTCTCCTGTATAATAAACGATTTGACACGTCTGAAGACGCATAATATATCGTTGCCTGCGTCCTGTTCCCTTCGTCCTGCTTTTCAATTCAGCATCCCGTCCGGACATTCGCTCGTGGCACTGACAGTGGCCGCCGGTGAGCATTCGATCCACTCAGAGGAACAGTCAGAGGTGTTAATTAACGCGACGAGACTCCGATTATAAATATCCCGCGAGTCGACGAAATATCTGAACTTTTAAAAAAAGCATCGAAGAAAATCACGTTGATGTTGTCATGGGTGAAATCTCATCTTGGTATATATTTTTTTATTTTCAAAATAAAGAAAGCCAAACGAATGCAATTAAATGTTATTTATCATCATTGAATATTAGATGAAAAGTAGAAGAGTTATTGTCCGCAGCGGATAATCTAACATTTAATAAAAACGACACCAAATTTTCATGGGATGAAATTCCACTCTTTAACGCTACCATGACCTTTAATTATTCTCCGAAAACGGCGTCACAACAACTTTGACACTCTGTACAATTAGTTGCTAAAACATTTTCTAATCGTACACATTCCTCTTTAATTAACATAAAACTAACAAATGTCCAATGCTTCGACAGAGTAATTTTCTTTATTTTCAGTAGTCAATAAATAGAGTAAATCAATGTCGCGTACAGTTGAAAGGCCTCCTCGCATTCCCTTCGTCGTTCCGGAACTTTCGAGAAAAGAAGAGACGTCCAAGGGGAGGTTTCTCTTGCTTCAACCGCCGCCGAGGCCCGCAATGTTTACATCGCGCCGATTATGTTGATCGGCTCACGAGCGACAATACCTTTTGCTCTTCGTATTAATACTCGCGCGCCTCGCGTACTCGACCTCATTCCATCAGCAGCAGCCGTGCGCGACGCGCTCGTCACTTCTGTCTCGTGTAATTGAAAGAAATGTATCTCGTCGGTCCTCGAGATATTCAATCGGCATCGCGTTGATTAACCGCACGGTCGAATCGCGAGTATCGGCATTAGAAGCGTGAGCGAGTGAAATCCGGAGGACTCTAGCAGCCGGGAAGCAGGACGCCGGCAGTAATACGTCACGTTTCCAGGTATGTGGAATCATTTATTATGCGGGAGGTCTCCGATAACGAGAGCAGACGTTTGACGAATTTTCCGGGAATAAGAAGTCGGAATTTCGCGCTCGGTATTCACAATCCGTCATCATCCGACTAGTAATCATGACTTTATGAATTTGCAATTACTCTCGTCAATCTCTGTCTGTCTATCTATTTATTGCGTTATTGTATACAAGAGATATCGACCCAGACAGAGACGGATAACGGTCCATGAACGCGGATCTCTAATTCATCATGTTCTCAATCAAACATTCTGAATATTTCCCAACTGTGTGAGTATACCGATCTTGTGTAGAATATTCAACGTCATACCGCTTCTTAGACTGCGACCACTTTTGTTTTCGGTCAGCGCTTCTTTCAAGTCTGTTTATTTTCGTTACGGGATCTAAATTTAAATGTCCATTCGTAAAAAAGTATTTTCGAAAGCACACAACTGTTGTCTCCGCTTCTTGTTGTCATTATTTTTCATCAGCTCTTTCAAGAGCTCTAAGTCCTATCTAGACTTTCAATGTCAGTGAAGAAAAAAACCGTAGCGAATATTCTCCACTCATCCCAACCAAACATTCTTTCTCTACCGCAGTTTACTAACCAGGAACGCTAAATTTTTGTTCCAGACGTTGCGGGAAGCAAGTCCGGCGGACGCGGATGCCGTACCGAAGGATCCGGTTCGGGCCAAGCAGAATTGGTCGGAAGGTAAAGTTTACAAGTTTCCTACACATCTGTGTTCAACCCTTTACGATCTTTGCCTTTGCAACTTGTTCCTCATCAGCTCTCTTAAAAGCTTCAAGTCTCATTTAAATTTTCAATGTTGGAACAAAAATATAATGATAAAAATTCCGTATCAAAATATTTCCGTGTTTTCGATTCATCCCGATTAAAGATATTCTCTCTCTTAGGTTATCAACCGGGAAAATCTTCATAATATTAATCATACACAATCTCAATTCTTTTTTTCTTTTGCGCATGTTAGCATGTTAATTCATATTACAAATGCATAACAATGTGCGAGACTGTGCTTGTTAAGTAAGCTATTATAATTATAGCACGGACATAAACCGCCTGAAAGTGGATGTAGCACGGACTGCCATCACATGCAGGTTTTACCGCCGAGACTTGAAAGTGGGTGTAACATCGTAGTTCCCCTCTCAAAATGGATGCAGATAGCGCTCTTTCCCAGTGTGGAATAGAGACCCTCTAATAAAGCCAACGACACATGGTGCTTGTTTTCGTGCTAGATTGCTTGCTGGATGAAAATACTGCGTTCTAATTGATGCATTTCCATCCATCTTCGGAAATGTACCAATCACAATGCAATATTTTCATCCAGCAAGCAATCCAGCACGGAAACAAGTACCGTATGCCGCTGGCTTTAGAGTCTGGCCAAGTGATAGCCATTTCTGATTGGTCCATTAATTCTTGTCAACTCCCGCTAATATTTAAATTACACTAATCTTACTATTGACATGAACATTATATTGTAACAATATAAATAAAAAATTAATGTTGCAAAAGAATCAGATATGTTTTTTATGTAAAGTTTATGCAAATGTTTCTAATAATATATAATATAAATGTAAGAAATTCCTTGTGTATGGTTAATGTTTGCTTAATCGTTTATAAATCGTTTATAAAGAGTAAAAGTAAGTTTTTCTTACAGAAAGTATTACTGGCTGTAATAAAGTAGCCAGTGATAAATTATTGCTGTTCACTAATTGCACTATAAATTTAATTATATTATGAATATATTAAAATTACTGAGCAACGTTTTACAGCTAGTAATACTTTTTTATATATGAAGAAAAGACAAAATAAAGAAAATAATATTTATTACATGCTATTAGCGTCATAAATATTATCACAATCATCTTTAAAAATATTATAATATATAATCACAACCAGAAAAAGTAATATTGCATCAGAGTAATAATAAAGACTAAATAATTATTGAAAAGCAGCATGCATAGCCATTGATTTGCCACCATATTGATTGCACACAGAATATTTTTTTTGTTATGAATCTTCAAACGAGACGTTGCAAATCGCCTTGTAATTTTATGAAATAAATCATGACAATTTAAAATATGGTCTGCATTTACTTTTGCAAACTCTGCATTTAAAAATATCATTAAATTAATATTTTGCATAACATTAAAATAAATATTACCCTGGTAGCAGACTGACGTCAAATGACGTACTAATGACGTCTTAATGACGTTAGCTAACGTCATTAAGACGTCATTTGACGTCAGTCTGCTACCTGGGTATAATGTCGAAATATATGTTCTAAACGTAAAAATACTTTAAATGTTTTTATATTAACAAAACATATAACGACTGTGTTGTATAGCATTTATGTTGTACTAACTTTGTAGATATAAAACATAATGGGACTGGCGATCGCACTGATTGTAGACGTTTATTGCACGTTGTACATATTTTATTTATAGACATAATAAGATAACCAGCTACATTGTACAGAATTTAATTCTACATTTGACAGCGGTGCTATGTTGTGTGCATTAAAGGGAGAAATATCAACAGTTTTAAGTTTACACGTATCTATCGTAGATTTTCCTCTTTTTTCTTGTGATAAATATTCAAGAAATCCGGTTAAATATTCTTGATTATCATTATCATAACTAGTATTATTAATATCATTCATCATATTGAGATTGCTATCAATATAAATCATTGGAAAATTGAAGCGGATTTGGTATAACATTTTTTTGTCGAATTTGAGAAAATAAATTTTCTACATAATCTTGTGTGAAGCACAAGACTCTCTTTTGACAGTATTCTTTTTACTACTCAGAGTAGCATTAACTGTTTGCAGCGCGCGCAAGTAAAAGATAGGTTTAAGAGAGAGATAGCGTGTGTATACCTTTCTCTCTCGCATGATTTTGACCATAGACATAGTATATTTAAACTGCGTGTTCGAGGAGTGGGGGTATAGCTCACGTAGAAAGGATATACTCTGTTTTTACCGTTCGTTTTCTCTCGCACAGTCCCGATGGAAGGGATATAGGGATATAGGTTGCTGTACAGTGCTGTACAGTAAGGGCCATCACACGTAGAAAAATTTTAACCGTAACCGTAAAGTTGTAAGAAAACTGACCAATCACAGTCGATTATTATAATGTCACAAGAGAAAGGATCGACTGTGATTGGTCAGTTTTCTTACAACCTTACGGTTACGGTTAAAATTTTTCTACGTGTGATGGCCTTAACCACCGCTCCTAACCCCTTCCATCGGGATTATGCGAGAGAGAACGAACAGTAAAAACAGAGTGCTTCCTTTTCTACGAGAGTTATACCCCCACTCTTGAAATTTGGGAGAACGCGCAGTCTAGGGCTGCGTTCCGATATTCACTGCCAGTATTGAAAATATATACTTTATGTCACATATATTATAGATTTTCAGTACTGGCAGTGAATATCGGAACGCAGCCTAGATATACTGTTCTTTATAGCTGCACTGCTGAACTAGTGCAATAAGTTAAAATGAGACAACCATATTTTTTCTCATTCTAACTTATTGCACTAGTTCAGCAGTGCAGCTATAAAGAACAGACCAACTATGTCTATGATTTTGACAATATCGCTCAAATGTCCAAACTCTTATTAGATGGTCTCTAGTGTGGAAAGTCGGTGTCGCCGAAAACACCGTGTTGGCCGCTTTCAGGTTCCTCTCTGTTCCACAGGCTTCTATAGTATAACTAGACTGCTAACTCCCTTATATACAGTAGCACAAAATTGACCCCAAAAGTATGTATTACATAAGGGAATCAAATATTGCGTATGCGTGATTGGAGTCCACAAGGAGAAGGGGTATATAAGCAATCTGGTCCATCCAATTAGAAGAAATGTGTTTTGATTCAACCAATCAGACGTGAATGTCGGACACCAGGACGGTACATACTTTTCGGGGTCATGTATTGAGTCGGAGTTAGCAGTCTAGTTATACTATAGAAGTCTGTGCTCTGTTCCCATTGTGAAAAGAGTTCCACCATCTCCCATCACGCGGCGTTGCGTTGGTAGATCGTCATCAATTGAGCAAAGGGAAATGATAAAGTGAGGAAGGGAGCAAGAGAGACGAGTGGATGGCCGAAGTGCCGAGGGAGGAGTGAAGAGGGATTGAGGAGTAAAGGAGGAGAAGGGATGGGAGAGGTGAGAGAGAGGGAGGGAGGGAGCGAGAGAAAGAGTGAGAGGGAGAGAAACAGTGAGCGTTTCGAAAGCACTTGTCAACGAGACGTTCCGTCGGGATAATGCCACGGTGATCCGTCATTTTTCGTCTCACGATTGTGTCCTGTCGACCGCAACCAACCGCAACTTTGCCTATCGCGAAAACGATAACGCGGTCCTTTAAACACGATCACTGGCCGCTCGTTATCACGTTACTTCTGTTTCTTATCGCTACACGCGGCGTTACATTACGCTCGCGGTAGCCAGTAACGTATGTATCACACAACGTCGTCGGGAATCCGCGAATCTCAATATCCGTCCTGCCTGATTCCGTCCGATGTGGTGATCGACTTGAAATCTTGGTATTTATGAGATGTCACGGAGTGACGCGCTCAAAGTGCGCGACAGACAGTAAATGCTCCATGAATGGACGTCGTTCTTGAGACAAAGCGGTTATTCACCTCGACAATCGAGCAGAAGTCACCTGTTGTTTTGTTGCTTCTTCGTTTAGCATAGGTTCGAATATGATTTATACCGTTCATTGGTCTTAAGTGCTGTTTAGTATACACATTTATGTACATGCATAATATACTGTTACACTGTTGAGGGATTGACTGCAATGATGCATCCAATTTGTACAGACATGATAATTTACAAATTTTAATGCAATATAGTGAAAGTAATCTTTTGTCCGGTTCTAGATGTCACACTGCAGTAAAAATACCTGTGATCAGAAGACTGCGGTGATTGATCATGAGAGGCAGTTTCAGGAGGACTTAGAAAGAGCTCAAGCATTGAGTTTAGAGAGCTTGGCTCTAGAGAAATTTAGACTGCAAAAGTTGCAGTCCAATGTGCAGCAATTGTGCTCTAGACAAAACAATGTGTGCAATAGAAATAGTACAGTATCCGAGACAGATGGATGTTCACAAGGAGAAAGGTAAGTGTTTTGATATATCATATTTAACAAAATGATAATTCATCTTAATTTATGAATCAGTAAATATTAATCTAATAATATTTACTGATCTATGACATTTATATTTTGATAAGAAATAGATAAATCTTGCAAAATCAATTAAGTAAGATCTCACCATGTGATTATAGATCCCAATGCAGAAGTCGACCAAGACCTGGATTTTTCAACACAAATCAAAAGAATTCTGTAATATTGGCCCCACCACCTCCGATACCATGTAGAAGAAATTCAACCACCACTGCAGCCAGTCAGGATTCTTCTACTGATTTGATCAACTTTACAAGTCCTGTGAAACAGGATAATCTAGCTGAATATTGCCCGACACCACCTCCACCACCACAGTAATATATTTTTACTGTTATATTTAGTTGGCAAAATAATGTTCCATGAAGCTAGCTTATATATCAATATATTCTTTTTGATAATTGTTCCTCTTTAATATATACATGTATAAAATCTTAATCTTTAATATCAAGTATATTATGAACTTGTTCTAGAAAAGCACCGATAGAACCTAAATGGGATACTCATCCATCTATATTAAAGAGACAATCAAGAGTATCACGAAGTAATAGCTCAGTTGGTGCATATCATTCCAGAGATTTCAGATATCATTCTCTTTCTCCAGGCCCACGGTCTTCTACGGCACCATGTACACCAGGAACACCAGGAATTAGTCCTATCATGTCAAGAGCTAGCAGTGTTAGCAACAATGTACCTGATATTGCACCGCAGGTAGCAGAGATGTCTGTTAAATCCAAAATCTTTTATTCTAAGAGCGAACATTCCCAATCCTGACCTTTTTTTTTCTTTTTGTTATTTGGCCATAGTAAAATTAATGTAACTTTAAAATAGAATGTAGAGCAGTTGGTTAAAATGCAGTTTTTCTTGCAGCCTGCATGGAAATCTATTACACTTAAGCATTTTTTCTTCAGACAGGTATTATTATATGGAACATGCGCCCATGCTTTTCTTTTTGATGGTTTTAGAAAGAATTTTTAGATATTAGTTGTAATATCACAATATAGTCACAATATTACCGAAAATGGCCATAAGTAGCGTGTGTTTTTTTATATCATTAATTTATTTTAATTATTATAAATGTTATTTTAATTTTTTTTAATAAACTCTATATATATATATATAATATCATCTATATATAAAATAATATCAAATAGATTCATGTTTTATATATTTTCTAATAAATGCACAAAGGTATCTTCATATTTTACATATGCTGTTATTGCTAATTCTCCAAGCGAGGAATGTTCATCAATGCATGACGAATGAAACGAAAGAATGCCATCTTGAAGATTTCATACTTCTTTTGCAGATTCCTCCATTGCCTATGAATTATAGACCAACTGTTGCGCCTGCCATGTGTGCACCATCAATATCAGCATTTTGTATGGACGACGAACAGTTGAACGTGTTAAAAGTAATAGAGAAAAAGCCAAATAGCAATCTTATAGATTTGAGTAGTTTTGAACAAACGGAAGACAAGACGAATGTACGAGTTAGCGTGTTAGAAGCGTTTGATCCATTACTTATAAAGACTGACAATAGAAACGATTCCACACAAAACCATAAAGACGGTGAGTTATCAAATGTCGTAACTTTTTCAAATGTCGTAATAATTTATTAATATTGCATACGAAATGATAAAATCAAAATATAGATATGATTCAGCTGAAATATTATGTATGCGAAATATATATATATATAAATATTGTTGCTCCATTGTTATCACAAATGAATTTTTACAGACTCGCAATCGCAAGTTAGTGGCACTGTATACGATCCGTTCGATCCATTTGATTATATGTACAGCACAAACGAAAGCGCCAATTCGGATCCAGTTTACGTCGCTGTGGAGAAATCTGCAAAATCGCCGGCTATTTCACCAGCTGCGCCTCCACCCTTACCTCCTCGGAATTCATCTGCATGGAATACCATAGAGAGACGAAAAACTTCTTTGGATCGTCGAGTAAATTTCACAAAAGTTTATTTCTCATCTTTTTTTGCACAAAATCCTTCACGTACCAATATTATTTCCAGCAAAAGCGTCAAACGCGTTTATACGAGAACGTAACGGTCATAAAAACCAGGTCATCTCTTCATGATTGTGACTTGAAGGCGTTCCACAGTATGATCAAATTTGTACGAGGTTAGTGGAAAATAATATTTTGTCCCACGCCACACATTTTAACCGTATTCTTCATTTTTCACAATATAAATTCATTTAAGGCGAGTTTCCCTTTAATAATCCCACTACAAATATCGGCTACGTCGTGAGTCCAACGATGGAGAACTTATACCCAGATGGTACAAGTATAAAATTGGTAGTTCATCCACAATTGACCAGTAGCACTAAAGATCCAGTACCGTCTATTTCTTTTACCTGTAATGGTGAGTTAACAGAATTTATTTGAAGACTGCACGAAATTATTTCAATCTGTCATTTTCACTATTTCATTTCAGTGAATTGTAGCGTTGAACATGTTATTCTGAACGTCGCCTGTTCTTTAGAGGATGAGGATACAGTAAATGTAGAGAAATATTGTTTAAGAGTATGGGGACTAGCTGAGTACCTCGCACCTAATACAACTTTAGCACAATATGAGTATATACATCAGTGTATTAAATTAGAAAAGGATATCGAATTAGCTATAATGAGCAGATCACAAATTAAACAATCTATTGCTCGATCGGTCAGTATCATGTACATATATATGTAAGCATTTCATTATCTCAATCTTTACACATTCCTTTTCTTCTATTTCAGTTGCAGGATGACAATCGCGACCACTGTCTAAAGTTGGAAGATATTCTACCAAACGAGCCTTCACAACCTATTTCATATGATACATTACTTATTTTACTAGGTATATCTCCACACAGACACACGTGTATGTCAAAAAATGACATACTTTTATTGTATTTACATTGTTATGTGTATATTCTTACATTTATAGAAACAGTGGAGAAAGAAATGGAACGCGTAGAGACCGCAGCGATACAATTGGCCACCACAAACCAAGGTTCTAGCTTACTACCTCAACTTCAACCACGCGGCGTAGTGCAAGCGGTAAAAGCGGTGTGTGCCTTAATGGGAAGCATCGAGACATTCGAGATCACAGAGGCCGTTGACAATTTCGTGAATGCTTGCTGCCAGTTCCTGCCACAAGCTCACACGGCCAATATAGAATGCAAGAAACCAGAAATCTTGCACGAGGACGGTGATTACGCTGTGGTCACCTTAAGAAAGAAATTTCCCGACGTAATCGCCTCGCATTGTCATAAAATCCGTGACGCTATTCAAGAACTCGTTGAAACTTACTGTCATGCGTTCAGAGTCGACTTTCAGTTGAACAGCAAAGGAGAATTCCCGACAAGTAAGGAGAAACCAACTCTTTCACTTATGTGTATGTGTGCGCTTGCAAAATATAAAATTGACTTTTTCATGTTTTTGTCGGCAGATACGCTGGTTTCATCAGAGGTGATCGATACTATTTTGGTGCGTGTCGGAGCACTGCATAGACTACCGAATTCGTGGAAACACGACGATTATATAGTGGCAGCTCAAATATTTCATGGAACTAGGCCGGTAGGGAATCCCGTTTTATCGGAACCAATGACGGTCAGCTCAAATTTTTACCAGAGAATTTTATTTAATACATGGTAAGCATTAGGAAGCATTTATGACGTTCTAGTCAAAATTATTTGATTTATATAGTCTAACTAAAACTTCAATTCATACAAGGTTGGAATTTCGCGGAATAAGCGTATGTCAAGTGCCGAGAGAAGCCAGACTCGTGCTAGTTCTTTACGGCCGTACTTTGCAACCTGCTGAACACGAGTCCAATTCGTCCGCGGAGAATTCAATGCAGAAAGAGGAACTTGGATGGGGTGCTATACAATTCTTCGATTATGATGGGTAAGTAACACGAATAATATTCCACATCTCTGGTTTGTTCTTCATTCGACTTTTTATCTTTGACGAAATATCACATTGTCTCACCTAGTATGTTTCCTCGAGCCATATACGCACTTTTAAATATTTTTACTTTACTTGTAGCGTTATGAGCCAAGGGAGCTTTTTTCTGTCCCTCTGGCCAGCTATTGCAGACAAGAGATTAGGTCCAGCGCCAGCACCCGGAATTCACCCGCATGGCGATACTCACCCCATCATAGGATTAGAGCTACCCGATTACGGAGGAAAGGTATTGTTTCCTACCGAGTTGAGGGATCATGACGTGGAATCGCTCGACTTCAATTCGTTAGATCAAAATACGCAAGAACTATTGATCGACATCACGCAGCAAGACACGTTTTCGAGGTACGCGATTTTCTAGAAACGCGACAGTAACAAGTCAAATAACGTTCAAGCTTTCTCTGATGTGTTACGAGGGTTCTTCTTGTTTCTCAGACCGCCTATCGACGAACGGGAGATCCTTTGGGAGAAAAGGCATTATCTACATGATAGACCGGAAGCTCTACCTAAGGTATTATTAGCTGCGCATAGTTGGGACTGGGCATGCTTACCAGATTTACACGCGTCGCTCAGAGTTTGGAGTCCGTTGCCTCCAGTGCAGGCCTTGCAGTTACTTTTGCCGTGGTACGTTTTTGTGCAAGCTAGTCCAGTGTAATATTTTTTGAGAAAGTGATTAGAGTACCGCGTTATCTTCTTTTTTCTTTTCTTTGTAGCTTTCCAGACATGAAAGTCAGGGAAATGGCAGTTGAGTGGATTCGCGAGCTAAGCAACGATGAATTAGTCGATTATTTACCGCAATTACTTCAAGCGATGAAACATGAGACATACGAAGCTTCACCTCTGACACGATTTTTATTGGAGCGTGCCTTACTTTCACCACGAGTGGCTCATCACGTTTACTGGTTATTGACTCAAGCGCTACCGGGACAGAGTCCCCAGGTACAGGTTGGGGGATCAGCATTGGTAACATTATTAATCGCTTATACTGCTATTTTTAATGCTTGAATCGTAACAAAATAGCAATAAATTAGATCGCACATTAAAAAAACTTCTCTTTTCTTATGATTCATTTTCATTCATTCATATAATCTAAGCAATAGTAGTTTCATGCGACTTTCATTAACACGAAAACACTATCCAGTATTAGATATGTTGCAGCGAAGATCTTTTGTTCTTCAGAATTCTGCTGAGATTGCCGCGGAAGATGACAAGGCTATCAGTTACGCTCGTTATCACCGGAGACTGCAATTAATGTTGAGAGCATTGTTGGCAGTTATTGGAGATGCGCTGAGAAATAGTTTCCTTACTCAACAATTACTAGTTAAAGTATGTTTCAATTTTATATTTTATATACACATATTTGAAGGAGCGTATATATACTACAAATCACAATTTGCATACTTTGTGTAGAATCTTCATGAGGTAGCTGAAAATATTAAAGTCACAAAGGAATCGTTACGCATAGAAACACTTAAAAGCGGCCTACAAAACATACACTGCCAGTTAATGGAAGATGATGGCACGTGTTTGCCGTTGTCTCCTAGTAAATTAGCGTTCGGCATAAACGTATCTACATGTGCCTACTTCCCATCGTTCACTCTCCCATTGAAAATTAACTTCATCGGTTGTGACAGTGTAATAAGTCCCGCAATTTTCAAGGTATGTTTCTCGCAAAGGCATTCTATCTGTAGTCGCAGTGTCACGCATTGAGTGGTTATTCACATCGTTACTTCTCTCTTACAGGTTGGTGACGATTTACAGCAGGATATGTTGACTCTCCAAATGGTGCGTATTATGGACAAGTTGTGGTTGAAGGAAGGACTCGATCTGAAAATGGTTACTTTCACTTGTGTACCGACCGGCCACAAACGTGGAATGATAGAAATGGTCACAAATGCGGAAACATTGCGAAAAATTCAAGTTGAATTTGGTTTAACCGGGTCGTTTAAAGATCGACCGATCGCAGAGTGGTTGGCGAAACACAATCCCTCAGAATTAGAGTACGAAAGAGCGGTAGCAAATTTCACGGCATCTTGCGCCGGTTATAGCGTCGCCACTTATATCTTAGGGATATGCGATAGGCACAACGATAACATAATGTTGAAAACATCTGGTCATTTATTTCATATTGACTTCGGAAAGTTCCTTGGCGATGCGCAAATGTTTGGAAACTTCAAAAGGTGAGCATAATCTTGCATTTTGATTTTAATTGAAATAATGTGAATTTATATGTATAATATTATTCATTGTTTTCAATAACAGAGACAGGACACCGTTTGTGTTAACGTCAGATATGGCATATGTTATAAATGGGGGCGACAAACCTTCTGCGAAGTTTCATCATTTTGTAGATTTGTGCTGCCAAGCTTTCAATGTAGTTCGAAAACATGGAAATCTTATTCTTCATCTTTTTGGACTGGTACGTTATAATTCTTCACATTTCATGGTAATGCTTGTGAAAAATCTGTCTTTACTACGACTTTTCAATTTCCTAATATAAAATGGGATATTAAATATAAATAATGTAATCACTATATATATCGTAAATTTTCTTTGTCTTTAGTGAACTTTACTTCAAAATCTTAAACCTCATACATTAAAAATCTACGAAAAATTATATTTTATCATAAAAATGAAGATACTTGAATTATATAATTATATACACAAATATATAAATTATATAATTACAGTCTATAAAAGTCTATGAAATTAAATTAAATTAATGAATCGTTATTTAGTAAAATATAGATTTTCAACATAATTAGAAAAATATTATAGACTAATTATTTCACGTAAACTTGCAAACATTATGTTGCATATTAGAATGCGTTTGCAATGAGAGATTCATGAGTTATATACTCTACTGCTCTGTTATAAAAACAACAAAACCGCAAGAACCGGAAGAACTTATCCATATGCTTTATCAGGGGACCGCTATCGCCCTAAACTATATACGATGTAGTTAATTAGCGTTTATCATCCGTGCTCTTGTAATATCGTGTATTGTAGCAGTCAGTTTGCGTCAATCGTTTTAAGAGTGAGGTGCCGTGGAGAGCGAATAAAAGTCAGAAAACCGTTGTCAAGTTAAAATGCTACCAATAGTTTCCACAGTGCGTTGCCGTTAAAGAGAATAGGGATACATTTCCATCTTCCCAATAACATCCCAAAATAGATCGCAATGGATGAACTAATATCTCAGAAGAATCTCCTCAGTGATCTCCATAAACAAGATCTCATAGCACGAAAACTTCACGATATCGAAATAAAAGATCATTTGAATCAAGCGAGAATGAACGAATATACGACTTCGCAGATGACTTCGTCTGGCATCCCTGGAGTGACCATGGACGCAGTCAGTTACGTACAGAAAGCACTACTCCCGGGACAAACGAATCCCGAAGCAGCGGCAACTTTCGCTCGAATGATAGAGAGCTCGTTGAAGAATTGGTTCACACAGTTCAACTTCTTCCTGCATAATCTGGCGCAGCTCAGATTCTCCGGAGATCACAGCGATGGAGAACTCCTGTCCTTCATCCCGCGCACATATTCGTGAGTTTTTCTTTCTATTTCAAATTGAAAGGGCGAATCGTATCAACGAGAGATGAAACGAGAATTCAAATTATCAAAATTTCACTCGGCAAACATTTTTATTTGCTTTAAATTACATCGCGATGCCCTTCAAGCGCATACTTTTCAAATCATAAATATGTAAATACATAAACATACACACACGTGTAATCTTAAGCGATTAACAACGTTTACAACCATTGTAGAATGCAACAAGAAGGTCAATTAACAAGCGTCCAGGTTCACGGCTACCAAAAACGCTACGATCCGGAAAAATATTATATGTATATTTTGCGGATACAACGGAAAGGTCAAGCAGACCCAACGTATTTGTTTCGATCGTACAAAGAATTCTGTGAATTCTATCAAAAATTGTGCATACACTTTCCACTTGCCAAGGTGGCTAGGTAAGACCCACGTATACACACCAATCATGTCGTTTTTTCGTGCAATGCTTAATGCAAATGTTAAATATATAGATTATAATATATCTATTCTAAGATAAGGAATTCATTATTAATATTTTTTCATGTCGATTTAAGCATTACATATATATATATATATATATATATATATATATATACAAATAATTAGCATGAATAATGGGTAGAAAAATGCGAATTGATATACATATTTTCGAAATACTTTCACGTGTACCATTTCATGACATTTTTATCATTTTTTAAATCACTAATTCAGTTTCTTGACAAGTACTATCTTTCATATTTGAAACATGATTTTGATCTTCATTTGTTTCATTCGTTTCTTCTTCGTATATGGACGATTGTTTTACCATCTTTAATTCTTTGATAGATGCAACAAGTTCCTCATTTTGAGCTACGTATTCATCATGTTCCAAATCAGTATTTAATGATTGTGATTGACTTGTAAGGTCTTCTTTATTATTGGCATTTGTTGAGTCATTTGCAATCGAAGAAGACACAGTTGACAGTGAATATTCGTTTTTCCTCATTGCCAATGTATTAGATTCAGAATACGAAACTCTTCTGTATATGCCTGGCATTGTTGAAATTTTGTATGCCCCTTTTTTATTTATTGACAAACGTGCTCGGAACCATTTTAGACCCATTTTTATGTGTATAATATCAAACCTTTAAAAAGAAATTCATTTCTCCTGAAATTGTCTTTAATTCTTAAGTGGTCTGTAAATAAGACACAATTTCTCATATTTTTAATGTAAGAACTCATTGGTCTGATACTACTTACTTTTATAAAAAAATTTTTTTGATAAATTCAGTTATAACCTGGTGGATCCTTTGGAAATATTTATCTAGTTATTGGATATAATATCTATATTTAAAATATTAAGATATTAATTATAAGATATTAACATCTTATCTTATTTTATTTGTCTGCAACAATTAATTTTTCACATGAGATACGTTAAGGTAGCACGCACAATAACAATATTATTTTTATTCTATAGTTGATATTGATAAACAATTATTTTACTTACGATGCAGAAATGTCAAGCTATTATTGCCTGTGTGGTCATTTCAGAAAACACAATAATAAATTCACAGGGAACCTAAAATACAATCAAAATATTATTATTATTACGTTTAAAATTGAAAATCAGTTCGATATTTGCACATTATCACGAGCGAGAATTCCGCGATATATTGAGAGAAAAGCACAACGAAGAAGAACGTCGTGTCACGAAGAACGCGGAATATCTTAAACACAAAAAGCCTCGTCGCGCATAAAGTCGCACCTTTTGATACGCGTTATCTTCAGATTGTCTGATATTAGTCAGACATATCTCATATGCTTATAGCAGTCTGTTAGTCATGCTATGATTAATTATAGCACGATACTCGTTGAATGCAAATATCATGAAGAATAATTTAATTAAGATGATTCTTCTTTGTTCTGTTTAAAACACTATATAAATTTATGTGTAATATACAGAAACTTCACAATGCCACTATTGCTTCATACAACTGCTTCAACTCTAATACATTATATTTATTTACGAAAAGAGGTATTCATCACACACGTTGTCCCCTCGATCACGAGACGCTAATACAATTGGATGTTTACAAATAGGAAAATACGTCATTCATCACGATTTTAATAACAGGGTCTACTCATCCCGTTTATTTCGCAGCTTACCGAGCGGAATGAGCGTCGGACGCTCCAACATTAAGCAAGTGGCTGATAAACGACGGGCAGATATAGAGAAGTTTCTTGTAAGTCTGTTCAAAATGGCACCAGAAATTTCTCAAAGCGATCTGGTGTATACTTTCTTTCATCCGTTGCTGCGAGATCAACAGAACGCTGATATTCGCTTGCGTAAAGTCAAAGGTAAAGCCTTCATACGTGTTGAAACTTGCAAAAGATGTGCTATATACATTACACTTTTAATTTTAAATTCGAAAATCTTAAATTTTTTGTATTTATGTATCGAGCAATTTCGTTTTTCATGTATTAGTTGGAAACTGGTGGGCAGAGAAGAGGGTCAGAGACAATGTGCAAAATGGCCAGATCAAATTATCTCTTCACTATGCACGTGGCACCTTGTCTGTCATGGTTTATCATGCTCGAGGACTCCCTAAAGTAGCTAACGCTCAAGAACCAAATACATATGTGAAGGTATACCTTAAGCCCGATCCCACGAAAGCGACGAAGCGGAAAACAAAGGTGATAAAGAAGAACTGTCATCCGTCATTTATGGAAATGGTAAATAAATAATGTCAATTTTAATACGCTCTGACTGCTCAAAATATCGATCAGTGCAAGTTTAATAAGAAAACGTTGTAATTGGTTAATTATTTACCTTTTTTTTTCATCGCACCAGTTGGAGTACAGAATGCCGCTAGAAGTGATAAAAGAAAGAACGCTTGAAGCAACGATATGGAATCATGATACCTTGCAGGAAAACGAATTTCTTGGTGGCATAAGTTTACCACTCGGACGTCTCGACTTGACAAACGAAACCATCGAATGGTTTCCGTTGGGTAGCGTACGATGAAACGAGTATAAAGACTGCCTTGAAATTGAGTCTCTTAATGCTCATAGAGATCTAGAAACTATCACATCAGAAGACATAACTTTAGCGCACAATATTAAAGCTTCTTCATCACATTATGCACAAACGAGTGCAATTATCACCGCGCTTATTCGCGATATAAAAATAATCTTTATTTATATTACTTCACATCTAGCAGAGTCTTGCTTCCTTAACGAAGTAATTTCGCAATTTATAGAATGACATGGTAGATGTTAAGAACTATGTGATATCCAGGAGATAATTATATGCAGAGGAAAAGTCAGCTTCTACAAAAGTTGCTAAGGAATATAAAGTATACATAATAATTATTTAAAGAAACATATAAGTGCACTCGTTTGCACATCTTGCGCAAAATTATTCTGATGAAGTCAGGAGCGTATTAAATGATCATGATTGTGCAAAACATCGTTTATGGGCTTCCATGGTGATTTGTTATGACAGAAATCGAATGATAATACATGGTGTAAATAGTTGTCCTTTATTATACTCTTACTTGATAAATAAAAGTATAATGAAGATGCATTTTCCTGAATCTTCCGGTGCAATTGTGACTTTGAATGTTTTGCATATCATCATTCCGACATCTGTCTCCGATAACTGATTACTGTACAAACTCGTGAGTAGTGGTTTGCAATCGTGATCATTTGATGCGATTGCTTTATAGGGAAAAGAGTGTGCAAACGAGTGTGCAATGTACAACATGGCCTGTCGCAAAAGTAATGGGGCTTTCTTGTTGTGATAACAATGGGTGTTAAAAATGTAATTCTTAAATCTTAGTATCTTGTAGACATGAGACTAGATGTGATACGATTTATTCAGTATGTCTCACGTACTCGTAAATTAAACAAAAGTATGTTTCATGATTGCGTCGCAAAAGTGGAGCACAGAGATATCAAGCGAAAGTCAACTTTTGTTTCACTAAAGTATGGATAGGTATGTGCAAAAGTATGAAACTTATCAGACTCTAAACTTTATGTCGAATACAAACTTTTTGGTGATATAAAAATTGTTTGAGAATCTAATTAAACTCATAAAGTTCTTCTGTTTTGCTTTGATAACGCAATCGACAAACTCTTGTCATATTGGCAAGATTTCAAGGTTCAAATCAGCCTGCGGATTTCGAGTACGATGTTGGCACATCACTTTGAAAAGCCTAATTGCTTTGGTCTAGTCTAATTGCTTTGGTGGCAGATCGCGGTATGTTGAAATATGCAAGACGAAAATAGATCAAGAAAAAAAAACAATCATACTGTTGCAGGAATTTAGAATTATACTGCGTTTATGTATATTTCTCTAATTATATTTTTTGGCAGAGAACGTCTGAACAAATGAAAAATTCATCATGTGAATCGAATGAATTTCTGCACTGGAAAGTTACTCTTTTAAAGGAATTTTATACACTTATTTATTTATATCACTTTTTACCGACTATCGATGACCAATTGTAAATATATTAATGTATTTTATATGACATGCAATCGCAGTAACGAAATGATCATCATGGAACGATCATGAATCAGTCATCAAGTTCTAAATTCCCTTTAGATGACATTTTACAGTCCGGGGGAAAGTTCGCAGAGATTCCTATCAAATCTAGTTAAATGAAAATCGAATTATGTGTGTATGTGTGACATACACATACAGCAAAATCATGTTTTATGGTATTATTTTAATGATAGAAGACATCACATAATTTACATAATCGTCTGATATAATGGCCTCTCATTTATAGCGAGTGGACGTACTATTAACGTTATTAAAGTTATGTGTATATATGCTATTAAATTTATGTAATAAATTATCTTTTTCGTTTTGTTTCTATACATATGTTGCTCGATTTGATGAACAACCGAATTTGCAAATATCCAAAACACAATTCTCAGAGTAAATCTTGTTTGAGTCATTTTAAGACAAGAGCGACAAAACGAAACTCGATTCTTGTCGATCAAACGAGCAACATTTGGTTCAAAACCGCTCAGTACTGCTTCGTCGTTTTAGAATAGCCACGATCGGTAAAGCAACTTATCATTCAACGCGTTCCAACTGAAAAAGATTAATATCTTGTTCGTTCGGGAGATTCATTTTTGATCTATAAAAACGAATACGAAATTATCGATGAGTTGTCAAAGATCATCGTCCTGGATAAATTTTTATAACCATCAAACAAACCCCAAAATATGTTTGACGAAAGATAATATCTACCATTTTTAATTGGAAAGGAATTATTAAACAATGAAAAATTTCATATATGCTAAATCTTTTGTAAGCCTTTTTCTATTTTTATTTTATCGCGCGATTTATTTGATATATCGATTGTATCGTTATATCGAAACTTGCGACCACACTCAATGTGCCAACTTCAACACGGTCTTTTTCGGAACAATGGCGGCGCGGCGGTGAGTGTTTGAAAGATCGTCCCGTATTTTTCGCAATTTTAGCTTGTTTATAATAAGTCCCGAACATAAATTATCATCACCGGGAGTGCCGGAAGTGTTGTGCGTTTGTATAGTAAGATATAGCAGGTTAAATGTCTACCGAAAACATGTATCTCGCGGAACGAATGCCGTCGAATCTTCGGGAGTGTCGAACAAGGTATCGCGCGACCGTTACGGTAGTCGGGGATCTAAATCGCTCCGTTATTGCTTTTGAATGTTCAAATGAAATCAAGTCGTGCGCGAAATATTGTGCGAAAGGGCAGATATGTGATGTATTTATTGTGACGAAATATCGCGAAGAAATCGCAATATTTCGTGCAACAAGTCGTCGAAAATGTCCGGTCCGATAAGCCGCATTCTGCTCTTCACGCATCAAGGAAAATTCGGTAAGTGCCAATTAAAAATGATTAAACAGATGTCGATTGATATGAGATATCCGGTAAATTTATCGTAAACCGTGTATCGTAGTTATTTTTGCCCACAGAATCATATATTGTGACGTTATATATATTCTTACGCTATATTGACAAACGAAATGTATAGTTTTAATAACTGACAAAAAATTTATTTTGTAAAAACTCTGGCTAGCAACTCATTCGTACATCGCTAAAAAAAATTATTACCATAAACCTGTATAATTGCAAGATAAGTTTCTTACTTATGGAAAAAGGAAACAGTCGGTAACGGTAGTACTCTAACTTTCTCTAAGCAGCTAAAAGATTATTGAAGAGATCGTTATTATCGACAGGTTATAATGTGTAAGATGATGAATTATAAAAATTTAGATAGATAAATGAATATAAAATGTAAGTTAGAACGCTGTATATTAGAATTTAGTCCGCTTACAATTTGAATGTGTTTTTTTCTATAAAATATAAATACTTGAACGCAGATCTATATAATACAAATATTTTATGTAGAAGTATAATCCTACTATATAGACTTGTATTGCTCGTAGTAGCACTTTTTCTTTCATAGGTTTGTTACTTAATATTTTTTATCAGTTTTTTTACATTTTCTAACCCTCTGCCACATTTTTAGAAATGTATTAATAAGTAACATATTGTTTTGCTTCAGGCTATTTGTTGGCTTATTAGATTTTTATATTTTTTTATATGTTTATTTTAATTCTATAACAAGAAGAAGTCTTATTAAACGACTATTTGATTAAATTATTCCTTGAACGTTTCATAAATGATTTCCAAAAATATCAATATCAATCAGACGATTAAATTTGGAACGGGTACTTCTTAATTTTTGTAACATGTTTATAAAAATATTCTAAATGTTTGTAATAGTTTTGTGAAATTTACTTTACAATAATCGCAACGCTCAGCAACACGATCGTGTGTCGGCCATTTGTGTGTAGCCTTCGTGTCAAATAAATGCAGGTAATTCAGCTCAAGAGTGGTCGAACCGGTTGCTATTTATCTTTTGGTCGAAATGTTTTTTGCTCGTCACAGGAATTTCAGTCAAAAAACAAACATTAGGGGTTTTGTATCTACATATCTGCAAGGCGGGGTTTCGAAATGCCCAATAAGCGACAGGACGACATAATGAGATGAAATGGAGGAAACTTTATTAAAAACTATACGATGGTTTTGATCAATTATTCATTTCGTCGTCATGCTGACTCATAAAAGCAATAGAAAAGCACTTTCTGTTTTGCTCTTTCGCGAAAAAAGCATACTTTTGCGATTCTCGCGAGTATATATAAAATAATATGCGGTACCAGCCAACCAAATGCAATGTCCCAGATAACACGAAGGCAACGTTAATCATATCGATGAAAGGATAAAGAAAGCTTAGAACGACTTCGTTCTCCATTTAACATTCAGAAAATACGCAGGGAACGAGACAAAGGCGTTCAAGAATCGTGCAACAATGGGAGTGTCCAAAACCTTTTTTCTCTGCTTTATCGTTTCATATTATACAAGGTTTAGGTAGTATGCTTAGATAACACAACCACAAATTTATGTATTGAAGGCTCAAAAGTAATTGATGACAGTATTCGCTATAGTGAAGAGTTGTTACAAGTGATGTTACATCGTAACATCGATGTACACTTTCTAAACACAAAATAAAAAGTAAGAAAAATGGAGATGAGAGATATTACAGAGAGCTTAATTAACACGATTAATATTATTAATAATAGCACATTAACATCAAGAGCAGTATCGACGATAACACAAGTTGCGAATCGAGCAATAATCTCTCAATTGCCGTGTTCGAAAATCGATCACATTGGCGATGTTTCGTTTTCCCTTCGCGTCGCAAACAAAAGAAAATCTTGTAAGTATAATGCACACGTCGCGGACATGCAAACACGCATGCCGATAATAAAATATTATCATCGAGGAAAAAGAATTCATCAACGCTCCGCGGATTCCGCGCAATGACAACGATAAATTAGCCGAATCACGCGTAGCGTAATGCTACACTAGCCTAAACCGAGTAACTTTCTTACAGGAGCCCCCTGTAACACACGGAACTTGGCGGGAACGAGATAGAGTCGCTATTTAAAACGCCGTCGTAAATATTATGCAATCGCAATTAATACCTCTCGCGCGTGTTTGCCGAGATATCGTACACGCTACGTCGTCGCCGACTCTGTGACATATATGACACTGTGTATAAGCGCGCGTTTAATCGCACACGCGGGTAGGATGAAATTTACCTTGATTCGCGGCTCCTCTCACACGTCGATCGCCGCGCGATTCCGCTTTAATTCAGCCGTGCGCACTTGAAACCTTGTTCGCGATAATCCGACAGCCAGTAGTTATTACGCACTCTCAGGATCTAATGTTAATGTCCGCCGATTAAACGTTTGAACTTCCGTGATCATAATGCCGGTGCTGGAGCTTGCCGCGGGACCCGTGAGGACGAAGGGCTTTTAGGTACTAATTTTATGTAAAGTTATGAGACGTCGGCGGTGCTCCGATGTGCCATCACGCTTCCCGCAGGTGCTATAATCAAGAACCCGCGCTTCACGACCGTCGTGTGCTGCAGTATAACTAAATATTCTGCCAGGAATTCCGACTCTTTCGGAGATGACGGAGATTCTTCCCGCGAAAACAAACTACGACCCTTCTGCGAGCTCCTGCGGAGCAGCCGAGAGATCCGTTCCTCCGAAAATGGAAAACGCGCGAAGGTGGACGTTTTCGCGAGGACGTCCACGCGAAGTCGAGTCACCCGCGAGATCCTCGTAGGAATATACGCGACGAGAAATGCGTTTTCACATATATATATATATATATTATCATCAACTATATGTATTTTTTTTTGTATAGGCAAAGAGGCATGCGCGCGTATATCGCATTTAACAAGTCTAGTTAACTACGAATGCTACGAAGGATATCGCCGAACAACACATAAATAAGCTGCAACGGACAAACACTATGCGCGCCTTCAGCGGCGACGTGTTTATGGCACCATAAAAAAATAAAAATAGGAAACATTTTTACAGGCTGATCATTAAAGCCGACTCGCGGCGAAGCAACGAAGATGTCCGTCAATTAATGTCTGCGGACTCACGTAACTATATCTCCCCGGCGTGCATACCGCAAAGGGTATATCGAGCCATCTTCGCCCGATCACACAAACTATTCTTTCCGCGTGCTCGTCGTAAGACCATCCTTCATTATCTATTCTCTCGCGCTTAATGACACGAATTTAAGAGCTTAGCAGGCAGCATATTTTTTACCATCTTCGAGACTGAGCACGAAGCTACAAGCCGATTCCAATTTCGTGACTCGCCCGCTGCATTCTCTTGTACTTGCTTATTTTTACAAGAAAGAGGAATTCTGTGCGCTAACTATTATAGTGTCTTGATGAAATGTGCTCGATGCACGACATACGAGTAATATTTTGAGGCTCTGCCTCTCTGCTTTTCGTGAGAAGAAGTAAATATCGGTTTCTTTTTTTTAATAAGTGATCGCTTTGCACAGAGAAAGGTGTAATAGTTGTGTATTTTATCGTCGACCGTCAACTAGCATTATCCTTATAAACACTCAATAAATTTCAAGTGTACACTCTTGAATCTTTCCTTGTCGTAAAAAGATTGTTGTTGGTGTAGAGATAATAGAGCGAGTAATCACTTGCGCTACCCAATTTTATTGTTTTACAGATGGCATATATCTTTGCGAAACACGCTCCTTCTATCACAGTCTGTCGTCATATGACACAACTATTGTCATACAGATCAACGTCTTGTTGGTTAATTATTTGAGCGTCAAGAAATGCAATTGCGCTTCCACAAAGTGTGAACATTGCCGGAAATCTCCGTCAGATTTCTTTCTTCTTTCGTCCGGAAAAGTCTCAGGTAGAACGCTGCCGCGCTACTTTCACAATTTCATGGTTCGCTGTGTTTATATTTGATATTTGAAAATGGTCGTTATAACAGAGCATTACGCGTTAACAGATTTATTTTCCAAGTGCGTTTTTTGAATGCGACATCCGTAACAAAAAATTTGATTTCTAAGAATCACGCAAAGACACATTTTCCCATTAAATGTCATCTACGTTCCGAGGTACGAAAAAAAGTTCTACAAAAAATTGTACACAATAGAAGATTGTTACGTAAATTACCACTCAAGCGCGATAACCCTAAAAAACCAGTTTGCACTTTTTGTCGCTTGCAACTTTCTTTATATTATATTCACGCTATAATACTTTTGGCAATTACTAACAAACTGAAACATAATCCGGATGTTTCGAGAGTACGAAAAGAACCGCAAAAGTCGAAACTACCTCCAAAGTATTTAACAGCAAATAGCAAACAGCTAAAAAAACTAGTACTGCTTCTGCTCCCTTTAGACATCACTTTGTAAGGTAACTAAGGTAACTAAACCTTGAGCCTTGACATTTACCCTGGATAGAGTCCTTCTGTGAGAGCTTCTTTGAAACTTCTCGAAAGAGAACGAAGGTATCTTGTGGAGCGCATCTCTTGCAAGTTGGCTATTTCGTGGCCACGCTGTGACGCTCAGAAATGATCTTCGATTGTAGAGACGCAATAAATGTGTTTTCAGGCGTTTTGATCTATTAGATTACCCCGATAGGAAGCATTCTTGTCACCATTGCCCGACGAAAATTTCGTGTCAAACGAATGAGCTTGAACGGAGTCGGGATAATAACGCAAACCGGATCGTAACACTTTGAAGTGTGTAAATGTAGCTCTTCTCTTTTTTTATGGAAGGGATCGGAATCTTTATGGAACGGACGATCGTGCGTGTGTGTATATCGTGATAGAATATTAATATTATTCAAGGCGCACGGTGTAAAACACGATATTAGCGCCGGAGAAACGACGAATGAAACTCGCACTTTCACCGAGCGCATTCTTAAAAGTGCGAGAGTTAGGATAATTGCAAACGATAAAAGTTGCGTTCGATTTAGCTATCAGTTACTTCTTGAAAAGTGCAATTGTTCACGAAAGCAAAGAGATATTTTCGATAATAAGTACTCACGCGACGTATCATACCGATGAAAAACGAAACGTTTGTAAGATTTTGCAAAAAGAAAAAGAAAATAAAATCTATCGGGTACAGAGGGATTTAAATAAAATTTCCGTACACAGATATGCTTGCTTTAGTAAGAACAATATTTATTGCAATGAGATATTATTTCAAAAATCGCTATTCATCAACAAGACGCTGATTCACAATCATACAGAAAAGTGCGCGACAATGCCCAAGTCTCGAAACACAATATTGAGACAATTCATTTGCATACGACCGCAGGACAAGCTACCCCGCGTTAGAAAAGCAGAACGTTAACTGACGCTTCATCGGCGTCCAAATATCGTATTAAGCCGCAACATGTTGCAGTTCATTGTTTGTATTGTACTGTGCATAATTTGTTTTATACGCCGCTTTTCTAGCCAGCGTAGACACTTCCAACAGAACACACATAAAGAATAAACTGTGGCGTGCAGAGCAATTCTTTGCTGGAGATGATTTTAACGCGATTACCGCTATCGGTAGCTAGGACAAGACAAATACTTTATATTGAACCTTGCCTTGCTTTATTCAAAACTTTTATTGCTTTGCTTTAAATCGTGTGCACGCGATGACCTGCCTGTTTCTTCAAAACCTGTCATATGACTTTTAGTGTTTATTGATAATTATTGATACTTAAAACAATTGTTTCTTTCTCATGAATTGCTCCATCTAAGCTTCGTCTAGCAAAATATATTACACACGTAGAAACGAAAGCTTATATATTTGTTATTGCAACCATTATGGGCTCTCAATAAATCGTGGGAAAAATATTATCATTATTACGCAAACATAATTTTAATAAAATGTAACAGTAAAACGTCATATATATAATCATCATGTATATTATCATATATATCACATATATTAAAGACGAGAATATACAATATAAGAGGGTGAGTTTAATATATATTTACTAGATAGATAAAAACATTATATAACAATAAATAATTATAAAAGAAAATAATAAAATAAGATAAAATATATAAAATTTAGGAAATAAATTGTATGAAATGAAATAATTATCAAAGTAAATGAAATAAAATATATATAACGTTCGAGTAAAATGAGAGCATGTAGATGCTTTTATTTAACTGCAGACTAGTAGCAAAATTGACTTAATCTCAAAGAATATTAGAAGGTTCTATAAAATAAAATTATTTAAACTCTTTCCATAAAATCATAAATTTGTTTGAGTTCCGAGTAAGAGCGAGTTACGAGCGTCGCAGAATTGTTATTATTATACAGAAATTTGTTTGTTGTATAAAGATGCTTGTTTCTTGATACATTAAACACAAAGTGTTTAGTGTGTAGAGTTTCTCATTTTGACTCATGGCAAACATAATAAACATATACAATGATTATATCGATCTTAATCACAGCCGTGATAAACTCGAGTTTTTGGCTCTAAATCATCTACACGGCAAAATGATTTATGAACTTCTGGCACAGTTTATAATTGTTGTGCATTCCGGACTATCGTGTATGATTTTGTTACGACCATGCAATAAAATAATATATTACACGAATCCACACCAATTAGAAGTACAGATGAGCGATATGTGCGCTATAAGACTTAGAAGCGATTACAATATTATCTTTGATCAGTCTTTTGACAATATAGATTTAGAGAAAGCGTGTATCTAATAGTTTATTAATATTTGCGTACTAACATTTGTTCCTCCAACTCCATTCCAAACTGATTTTATTAATTTTGTCCTTTGCACTGAATGTAATACCATATTTAAACATCATTAGCAAAAGTATTCTACCATAAACAAACGTTGCTCTTAGTAAACAATGAAATGTGCGAGTAAAAATTTGATGTTACACGTAAGCATATTTTAAAATTGGTATCAAGTTGTGAATATTCTCTCTAACATCTCTTTCACTATCTATTATATACATATAATTTATATAAATTATATTAATTTATTAATTATATTAATTTATATAAATTTATATTGTATACACAAGGAGTACACTCGTCGAATTAGGACGTGCTCTCGAATACCCTATATACATGATATCAGAGATATCAATAAATGACGATATTTGCAATGTTCCCTACATATTAATACTTCACATTTCACAATTCCGAGTTTTTGTGAATGTTCAAACACGAAGCTAAAGATGCTTGCTTGAAATTCGTCGTAAGCGCAGCAAATCTTGCTCGTTTAATGCAACATTCAACTCGAAGTATGAACAGCGATTGAATTGTAATGTAAATTTCGCATTTCCCTTCCATTTAAGTAGGAAATATTGTAAGTCCTAAATATACAGATTCACATTAGCGCGGATATACGACGCTTTTGTTTCTCGAATTTTAGCGTTGATGATTTCAAACTTGTAGAAACAACATTTGAAGCAGAGTAAAAATAATCGGATACAGAATAAAGAAAAAAAAATATATATATAATTGTAAATATACATATATATATATATATATAATTGTGCCTCCGATTATTTATTTCAATTCATCGTTATTTTGAATTGTTTTTATTTAAATGTTTTTTCCGCGAAATATCGCCAAAGTGCGAAGACAAAAGCATGATATCCCTTAAGGGGTGGCACTCACCCTCAAGTGAACGTGTTATAATGTGAGAAGGAAAATTAAAAATTTGCTTCCTACGCTTTGTGTCCGAAATCGATACAGTTTGCCGTGGCATTGCCGAACTGGCAAGAACTGGTCCGCTGAAACAAAAAGATTTTTACCTCCTTGCCTCATGCGCAATAAATTCGTCAGACGCAAAGCAACTTCCGCACGACAGCACTTTTCACATTGAAGGAACAATGTGATTACGCAAATTCAAATCTAACTAATGAACGCAAATCTGACAAAATCCAACAAAAACAAGCAGGAGTGAATTTTTATTAATAACCGAGGAGCTGCTCTCCCCCGAAGGTGTAAACTCGGCGCGATTCGCCAGGGTGGTGGGGTCGTGAGGGCCGCCTTCTCGGTTCTCTTTCCGTTAACGGATGATATCTTCGAGGGTCGGAACATTCTAGTCGAACGCCATTACGCTGAATAACGCAGGTAGACGGCTGCGATTGGTCGAGAGGAAATATTTGGTGGGGACTTCAGACCAGTCGTGGGCGGACTGTGCGCAGCCGTTAAATACCTGATGTAGAGACTGCTCACAAGCTTGGAGCAGCTGACAGTCTTCGCATTGCGAATTCTTTCGGTAGTCAGCATAGAGCCGCTCTATCGCTGTCACGTTCCGTTCCGTCGGCTCGTCAAAACAAATCTCGTCGCCCGCGCTACTCGTTCGCGAAATTCCGAATCCCCACATTCGCGACTAAACACAATTCGACGCAGTCGAGCACTTCCAGTGATGACCCAACACGCAATTTCTTAAGGTGACGATCAGATTGGCGCGACGTTTAACCGTTCCAGTGCAAACAGTGTACGTCGTGTTACACCGCGGATAACGAGTCGGAGTAAGCACCATGTCGGAAACCAGTACGAATGTCAACAACATCAGCGCGTACTTCAACTCACTGGGTGCTACATACTATCAGCCACAACGAAATGTACACCCGCAGACGCAACACACGCCGTCGCAAACACTAACGCCGCAGTCGTTGGTGCCGCAGCACCAACAATTCCCACAAATACATCAGCAAGCAATTGCTGCCACCATCGACGCGACTCACTGGCACGGTTATCCTCACGGGACTTTGCACATGAACCATCAGCAACCTGCAACCCCGGGCTCGCACCAATATGTTGACCATACCGAGTTATTCGCGTGGACTCACCACCATTACACGCATCTTCCGTACCCACCACCTCCGCAGTCATATTCCCAATTTCAACAGTATCCTCAATCGCAACATCAGTCCCAGATGCAGCAACTGCAGGTGACCGAGTGGGCGAACAACGTAAGCAACGTCAATTCCGGCCAAAACTCGCGGCAAGTGACCGGCGGTAGCAGTAGCGAGATCAGCCACCCCAGCACTCCGTCCACCCCGTACAGTCACAATAGCATCAGTAATGGCTTCAACCAAGCTCCCCATTCGGCGAACAGTCTACCGTTCGCGGCTGGTATCAGTTCTCCGAACACCTCGCAGGACCTCACTGTGCCGTCCACCATGGCTTCGCATCTCAGCGCGCCATCGTCCATCGCCACGGCGCGCGACCCCAACATACCACCGTCCAACGTCGCAAGCCGCGATCTCCATATCCCGACCACGTCCGCAACTACACCCGCCACGTCCTCATCGACACCTCGTGAGCACAACACACCATCCACCTCGTCGTCGCACAACGTGAACCTGCAGTACGTGTCTAACAATATGAACCAGCAGCCCGTGTCCCGCGATATATATTCGGTGAACGCGCGAGGCCCGAGCAGGAGCCCGTTCGGATGGATGAGGAGACCGTCGTATCAGAATCAGCCGAAACCGGGTGAGTGATGTCCTCTAATTACTTCATGCCCGAGCTCGAATCTGAGGGAGCAGAAAGGGAGAGTGTTTAAATGCCGAAGCTCATAGAGCGTAATCTTGGCACGCTATACGGGGATTATCGCAAAGTTACGTTGTGAGGGCGACGATTTCAACGCTGCGACCAGCGAAAAATATAAAAAATTTTCAATGAACGTTAGAACCGCTGTTTGCATTATTTTAGAAATTATACACGCGGAGGACGATCATCGTCGCCGATAAAAATCGTCTCTCAAGATCCAATAAGAAAACCAAAATTCTGCGCAAACAAAATTCACATAGCGCTTGTACACACAGCTGCACTTGTCGAGAGACGGATTATACCAACCGTTAAATTTTGCCCGTAATTCTCGCTTCAATCCTCTCATTGTCGTTGACACTTTCTTCTCTCACATTTTACAGTCTCTCCTGGAAGTTTTCGCATTATCCTTTGCTTATAACTTCTGTAAGCAAGTCTAGAAAAAAAAATAGCGTAATTCGCACGCGGCTATTATCGTGCTTGTCTTTAAATATCCAAGTAGCGATGGAACTCGCGAGTACTTAGCCGCAAATGAATTTGTGTCCAACTAGTCGCTACTAGTCAATAATGTAACGCTCGTTTTTCGAAGTTGCTAGATAAATATCTTAGCTGATGTCTAGACAAAAGAAATTACAACTACGTCGTGAAACATTGAAATTAACGGCCAGCAATGTAACTCTCTCTCTCTTCTATCCCTTTAAAATTTCTACAACATAACGCAAATTTGATTTTCACACCCAATTTCCAAATATTAGTGGCGATACAGTACAGCTAGGAAGAGATTATTTTATTTATTTTATTATATTTAGGTTTATCGTACAAACTGATTCTACATTTCAGTAAATAGCCAGTAATTAGCCAGTAATAAGCTAGGAAATATAATTTAATCTGTGTGTGTTAGCTAGCTGCTAGCTTCCTAATCATGTCGATTAATTACGCTTCTACTCGGGTATTTTAACCTATTGATTGAAAAAATGAACGAAAAATGATTACGAAATGTCCGTTGAAATGTCTTATTTATGGGAAATATAATATTAAGATAACATTAAGACATAATCGTAGCAATAAGATGTAAATACAAATGTATATATGAATTCAAGTAACATTAACTTCACCCGGCAAAATTCAAATCCGTATTCAGTAACATACTTATTCTATGAGACATTATTCTGTGTACATGTGAGAAGTCCGTGTGTAAAATAAGCAGGCGATGCGCGTCACATCGAGAACTTAAAGGCAGATATTTTTTATTTTACAAAATTCGCAAGCAATGACTCGTTAAATCAATCTGCTAACTTTCAGCCGACGAACTGCGCGCCGTCGGACACATTTCACCTCTCCACTCGTCGGTGCTTAGTCCCGCTATGTTTTTATCTTATCTCGCATTTGGCTAGGTATAGCATAACGCAATTTACGTAGAAGTTATTGTAGATTATAATTGCTCGATTTAAATCACAATGGGAAAATTAAAGCGGGATATATGCGCGGAAAAAAGGACTCGATTCGCACAAGTGAATTTTTATTCCCTGAGGATCAAATGAAAACGCTATGACAAGAGATAATCGTTACGTCAAAGTACACGTGTATAAAACTAAATCAGAGCTACAACAAGGGTCTACGTCGACTTACTTGTTTAAACTATCTTCGCATCGTCCGACGTGATGGTAATCCTCGGTTTCAAGAGATCGGCTAGGAGGAAATCGTGTTATTCGAAAGTCATGGCGCAATGGAGTACGAGTCTAACGAGAACGAAGAGAACTTGCTCGTTCGTATCGCGCGCAGTTATAAACACGTCTCGCCGGTCTAGATACGGCAAACCATGTAAACATGGTAACAGACGCGCAAACATCTAATTGCTCCCAAATATTTGTGAGATAATCCCCAAGCTCTTGTCATCAACCTCAATTTTCCACCGTATCCGAAAGAGAGTCCCAACCGTTCGCACGACATCCTGAATCAACACGCGGCAAGGAAGAGTTGGAGTTCCTTGAGGAAGTCGGAGTTAGAGGACCAGGGCTGCAGCGAGCTCCAAGTAGCGTCCTTGGCCTTGAAAAGAGGAGTCTCTTGCGCTCTAATCGAGGAATCTAATCGACTGCCCTCGTACTTGACGCGATCCGCGATATAATTCGCAATTACCACTTTGCTATGCTCAGCGGAGAAAGTTGTTTTGTAGCTTTGTTGTCAAATTCGTCAGTCTCATTGGTCAACGTACTCTTAATCCTGGCTGAATCAAAAAGCGTATACCAACCAGACTCATGAATTTAACAACAATTGCAAAGTAGCCTGCCTCTCTGCTGGATGTAGCCGATGCTTCCAATTACGTCGCCTTCTGTTTCCAACGAGGATTGAAAATGTATCTCTTTCACCCCTAAACAGCTTGTAAGAAATCTTTGCATGCCTTACCAAGCCCTTGCTACGGCCCTGGAAGTATGTATTATACCTCATATCGCGCGGAGCATGTTTGATCAGTATCAAGCAAAGATAAAGGGTGAGCGAAAATTTGGTCATTGCCTTCGCTTAAAATGTTTTCTACCTAGCTCAGGTATATGTTTGACTTTTTTTTTCTTAATTTACAATTATAAATTTTCGTCGCATTACTGAAGTCAAAGTTAGTTTTGTAAAAGCTGCTGCAAATTCGAGTGTATTCCACTGTTACGGCGTTACGTGAGGCGTGTAAGATCGGAAAATGATTTGGAACGACGAAAGTACCCCGATAGATGCTGTTGTTTCTACTGTTGCAGCTGGCAATGATGCCGCTGCCTCTAACGCAGGTGCTGTTTCAACGATTAATGACCTCTGCAGTCGTCTTGCCCTCCTCGGTAGGATTTATAAAGTATAATCGATGGATCGTTGTGTATACAATGCGGTGGCGTAACTACGAATATTTCACTCTCAAGCGAAATTACGGAGGAAGAAAGTGCACTCCTGATCTCTACTCTCTTCCGTTGCTCCGTTTACGTAAACAAAGAACGATCAAAGTAAAAATTCAATTCTCATAAACGCACGTTCAATCGTCGTTGTCGCTCACTCGCTCTTGACAAAATAGTTACGCCATTCGCATGATTCGATTGCGCATGCAGTTATTATCTGTAAAGTAGAAATAGAAATATTTGCGAGAAGATTTTTATTGAACGGGCTTAGCACGTAGTTACGAGAAAATACCGATAGAAAATTATTAACAATGACGAAAAGTAGGTCTAGAGCATGTATATAATTCTTTTAATCGTTTTCGATCTCTCTCTTTCTCGTATTCTCTTCTCTCGATATACAACATCGATTTATGGTGCACAGAATTTGGTGACATTACCTCCGCAGAATGTGACCGTATTGTTATTTATATTTTTGCGTTCCGTATTAGTATTGTGTAGCATCGATATAATCTCTCGCTGTTAACCCTTTGATGTTTTAATTGCAGAACTCTCCGCATGCATGTAGCATAATTGTTGCATTGCGTTGTATCGTTATCGATTGAGAACAGAAAATTCGCGTAACTTTTTTCTACATGGCCATGATGTCGGCGCGAAGGGAACGAACGAGCCCCTCGATTAGTCTATGGTGTTGTTAATGTTTACTGTTCCTGTAGTGGCTACGTTAGCATGTTAGCAGCGATAGAGATTTGGCAAATAGATCACTTCTTCGTCCGTTAAAAGTCACAACAATAATTACGTTGCGCTCAAGCGGGATCGTAAATTTAGTCACGCGTCGGGATCGGTTGGCTTCCGCGCGAGGATGCGCTTCATTTACAACACCTTTTAAAATCTCATTGTTGCCTCACGTCTTGTGCGCTAGTGTTATCTTCATCCTGAAGTTCTCTTCCGGCACGTTGTAAAGGTCGAATTAGTCATTACGTAACTTTTTTCGAAGATTGCCACATCCCAACTCCCGTGCACGCTCTCACGGCGAGACATCAATCGCGAGCGGTGCAAGGTCGGGCTGTTAGCGCTAATTTGCGGACGATGAACTTGAAGAACTATCTAACTACTTAATTATTCTCATTTCATCCGATGTGGAAATACATCGATCTTGAGAGATTTTCAAACAGTCGAAGACAACCTGCGCGTTACCGATGCAGTCGCTGCTCATTGCGCGTCGTGCAACATTTTCAGTCGACCGACGACTGCTCGCACAAACACTGCACATCTTGAGCGCATTTGCACTTCCGCAAAGCGGAAAGCCGTAACGCAGCCGATTTGTATTACTGGTTCTTTCCTTTTTTTTATAGTTACATATAACGTTATCCGTACTGGCGGAAATGTTCACGGCACTGTTTGCGCTTTCTTTGTGCCGAAGCTCCGTCCCCTTTTCTCCCTCGCTTTCGTCAGGTAAATTCCACGAAACCTCGCGGATCTGTTCTAACCCTTGTTTCTCGCCGTTTTTCCCCAACTCGTCCCTTTTCCTTTCGCTCCTCCATTTTTTGCCCCTCGTGCGATTTCACGGACGTGCAGTACTTTGACCGAACGAACGTCCACTGCCTTCCAACACCTATTATCTGCATTTTATGGCTATATTGCAGGTAGAGCCGCTCGGTATTTTCGCCATGAGGACGTGCATTCGCTCGTTCGCTCGTCGGCTCGCACGATACAGAAACGCGATGCGTTACATTACAATATCGTGCGCTTTCACGTTCGCGTATATCGCGAATCGCAGCCGTTCCGTGAGAGCGCATTTGCGTCGCGACCCTACGGTGGCAGCACGCGATTTCTACGGCTTTTATGGCGTCTTCGTCTCGTCTCATTCCGTCTCGGCTCGTCTCGGCTCGCAGCGATCCTCCCTTAACGGCACGATTAAAAGTAACATCGAATGCCGAAGGGGAGATCCAAGATTATTCCTCCGGGTCCGAGAGAAAGAAAACGACACGCGGCGCTATATTATTTCCAACGAATGGCCGCGGACTGTAATTGTTTTCGCGTGAAAAATAGTCGATCTTTCGGTGATCTCGCGTGATCTCGTGTGATCTGCAGCCTTCGATTGTAAGAGGTTGCGGCGCTCGCGGGCGATTGAGAGGGGCCAAGTTTCGCCCTTCGATCGCTGAAATATCAACCGAACAGTGCGGTTATGCAACGCGGTTATACGCTTGTGCAACGTTTCTGCACGTTCCAAGGGACGTCTGATGATTTCAGATCGAAGAAACCCTTGAAATCGAAGTTGCTGGTCCCCGAAATATCCTAGACATCTATCTTTAGCTTTCATTAGCTTTGGCGGCATTTTTTTGTCAAAGGTATACAACAAGAGAACCGACGTAAAAATGTGTCGAACGTTTAGTTGTCTCCGCAGGTAGTACAGCCGAGATTCGTCTCAAGGATTCCTTCCTCTGCGCTCTTTGGCGCGCCAGCTTGACGACGGCGCGCCGTGATGTGTCTGTTTCTTCAAAAGAGACGTTTAGGACGATCTGTTTACCGGTCCTGTCTACACCGGCCCGCCTCTTCTGTCACTTATGAAACAAATAAAATAATGAAACGAGCGTGGCGGCCCTGTGATTTTTCAGGGTGCACCGCACGAGCGATTTTCAGCGCCCGAAATGTTGCCCGAACTTCAGCCAGCCCATTCCATTGTCCAACCTCGTGCTAAGTGTCCGACATGAAAAAAAAATACTGCCGTAGGTCACACATGTCAAATCCAATAAAGCGCGAGATTTTCATGGTCGCTCAAGCGGATTTGGAAACTTGAGAACCGCTCGCTCTTTCTCGCGCGCCAAACAACACAATGCAGCCCGTGTCATATTATAAAAAGTACATTCGAAAAGTAACAGTCCAATAATTACCAGTGCACGCGTAAACGGGTGTTTTATTTGCCGAGGCTTTCTTCCGGTTCCAGCGGTCATGTCGAATCGCCAATTTCGGGCAGAACGGACCGACGATTTCGTACGTACGAACGCTCGCAGGTGTAATAGCGTGTATTGTATATATCCAATGCATATTAATGCGCATTTATATAAATGCACACGTAGAATTGTTCGACCGCTTTGTCCGATATTGGCGATTCACGATATATCGAGCCGAGACAAGTGAATACGCGCGCGCCTGTCGAGAAATTATTACTTGTTACTTGAATATACTTTTCACGAAACAACACTTAGCATGCGATTATTATATTCAAATACGAAAGCAAAGCGCGTGAAATAGCCGTGTGATCGGCAGGCGAAAGAAAATAAATGACCTTCGAGCTTGGAGTATTAAATTACGTTACTTCCGAGTTACCGTAGAGTCGATTTCTTTTGATCGACACAGATAACGCGTAATCATTATCCTCCGAGTTACAACGACGCAAGAATACCGTCGTTTGACCTGGAAAGTCCGAAATTACTCGTCACAATGCATTTTGCCCGACGCTGCAAATCGCATGTATGCGCAAATAGAACTGTGGCCGCAGAGCGGCCACGGTAGCCGGCGAGGAATCTCTCTCGCCGTTCGCGGGCACTTGATACACGATATACAAATGCGAGATGGCACAATAGGGGTAATTGTGACGCCGCTGACAAATGGCACCCGCGCGAGTCGGCGCACATGACGGACGACGCGGCGCCGAGCCGAGCCGCGCGTCGACGCGATATCGCCGGGGGTTGTCAAACACCCACAGGAAAAGCGGGGCACGCGCTTTTGCCATTTCGCGGCGTGAAATGGAAGAGCAAACGCTATAATGGGGTGGCAACGAGTCCCAGGAGCACCGTTTCTTCGCCCCCTCGCTCGCGCGCCTTTCATCTCTCTTTCTCCCGGGCAGTCTGTGGCTTCCTCTCACACATTTCGTCCGTAAAATCCGTCGTCTCTCTTCGTCATGCTCGGTTCGCATTTCGCGCGGATACTCGAGAGAAATAGCTCGAGTGGATCACCAGAGTGGCTGGCTCGAAGATGTAGCCAATGACGGCTCGACGTCGGATTCGACGAGACGCATTTTAAGAAATCGCAGGCCGATACCGTTCGCGTTAACGACGTATTTTAAGGAATCGGCGAACGGCCGCTCCACCTCGTTGACGAGGATTACGAAATTTGCATGACGACACGTTGACTTTTGGAATTAAAAGAATTCAGATAACGGCACGTTGGCACTTCTGAAAGAGAGGACGGGAAATTTTATGTTGCTAGGGCCAAGAGACTCGGCAGGTAACGCGAGCACAGATTCGACGCTTACAAGCACGCCATTCAGAGCATTCATCGGCTGCATCGCGGCTCCGCAGCGAGTCACCGTGGCTGGATAATCGTAGGTGCTAGCTCCGATATCGGTGAGATGAAAAACGCCGACGGTAATCCTTTCTGACTCACACACGAGCACACGTACGCACTTGCGCGGTCCGTGCATCGGGAAACGAAAGAACTCGCCCTTGCAAACAACAGCCTGTACAGCATGCAGACCATTCGAGACCATTTCGACGTGGTCTTCTCTCTGCCCGAAAATAAAAAAAAGAAGTTTTTATAGAAAGAATCACACACACACACACACACACACACACACAAACTTGCGCTGAGAAAGTTGCTCCCGCTAATCGTGAAAGACAAGTCGAGGAAACTAGAAACGTCGATTTTTCCGTTGGTCTTCCCCTCGGGTCACGCGTTATTGCAACGAGAACGATTCACACTTTGGTATTTTAAAGCGTTGTTTATTCCTCGACGAGTGTCGAAACATTGACATTTCATGAAGAAAAAATATATTGAACGTTTCTTGAGATATTTATTAGACATTATATTGTTCTCACGCTTCTTTTCACGCTATTGCGTAATGCGAGAATCTCGAAAACATCTCAGCATCTGCCTGTGCCTCTCAACTAACATCTCAATTACTCGCTTTTAACTGATTAATTCTCTCATTATATCGCATATGCGAATGCTGTAGTGTCTTTCGTCCCGCGATAAAAGCTGACTTGCGAAATTATCTTTTGCAAGCGATGAGAGAGAGATTCACGCGCGCGTATACGGGGAATCTATCGCAATTCAGGCCGGTACCGCACACGGTTTGGAATTTTTTGATTCGATTACAATCTTCAGAGAGATAAAGAGTATGTCTCTTTCGATAAGGTTTAAGGATGTCTCACGTTTGTTTACGTGCATCAGGTTGCGCGACGCTCGTACTTAACGTGCCAAATATTTGCGATGACAATAATGCATTGCGCGACTGAAGCGAAAAGGAAAGAAAGAAAAAGAGAGCGAGAAAAGATCCGAGCTGCATATCGCGCGTCTCGTATTGATCGATAGAATTATAAGGAGAATACCGTCTAATATTTAGTCTTCCTTCGTCTCTCTCTCTCTCTCTCTCTCTCTCTCTCTCTCTCTCTCTCTCTCTCTCTCTTTCTCTTTATCGTGCAAGCGTCATATTTATGTAACAGAGATTTAAGCTAGTCGTTATGTAACGGTGAAACAATTGAATCATTGTGGCGAAAGAACGCGTTGTGAACGGAACTTTCCTTTAGCGGAATAAGAGTGGAATTCCTGCAAGTTCTATGCTTGATATGAATTTTTGTACTTTGCCGAAATTATCACGCGTAAAAGTACGATTTGGACACTTTTGATCGATATGTATTGCCACTTGATGTGGCAAAGGAATCAAGAATTTTTGTTCTATTTTTATCGCTGCAAATTTTTATTGTAATTCACACTCATAACTGATTCAATGATATGAAAAAATCCTTACTGAAATTATTAAGTTTTGTCGTGGATTAATACACATGATTCGATGATAAATGACATAGAAAGCGAAGAGTAGGGACTTACATTTCGATTACAGACCGACCCGGTCGAAATTCGGTAGCGACGAATAAAGCACAATGATCGCAGTGAGCGTGCCGATTTATTATATAGCGCGCCTCCTCGCACGGGGGCAAAGGCGTGATTCAAGCATTATCATAGATACGGAAAGCTGAAAGTGCCCGCGATAACGATCGATCTCGAAGTAAGTAGATGAAAACTCGAAACCCGACAGTCTGTAATATATTGCTCTCCGTTATTTGAACAGATCTCACACAGATTTAGCAGTGAACGTGCCACGAGCGTGGACGCGTATATCGCTCGAGCGTCAACATAGCGTCTGACTTAAAGTCTTAAATAGCTTCAATGTTTACGTTACATCGTGCAAATATATGATGCGTGAAAAGAACATTAAAAAAAATCAGATCGTTCCAATGCAATAGAAGTAAGGTACAATTTGCAAAACTTTTTTCTTTTCTTTTTTTTTAATAAGCGAACTATATGTCTGTGTTTAAGTATCGTCTCAATATTTTCACGATTTTCCCGAAATACGTTTATGCGTTCCTTCCTCAAAAAACAAAAGATAATGAAAAATGATAAACATCTCTGCTCCGTGAAATTGCGGAAAGAAACTTGGGTCGCTAACAAAGCGCTGGACAAAGCGTTGGTTTTCACTTTAGTTTAATGTTGAGAATTTCTTTCCCCTATACTCACACTTTTTCCTTGGAGGGAAAGGAGAAGGCTCGAGCATTACGGAAGGACATTCAAAACTTCCAGATGTGTTTTCCATAGAACCAGTTTCCTCTCGTTCGCCCACAGCAAAGTGCCCACTCCTGACGAAGAACGCATGTAGACATCCGTCGTTTTCGCATCCTTACGAAAGGATGTTCTCCTGGCAGGCCGGTGTCAGCCATGCTGGATTCACCTATGTGTACCGTCAAAAAGTCTAAGATCGCTGCTTATTCGTGATGCCACGAAGGCCTCGGTGTTCCCTTATCGAGGAGTGGTGGATTAACGTGCACGCCTTTGATCTCGCCGGCGGGGTCTTATCTAATCGTGTCCCTCTCTCCCGAGCGATTCCTTGCCGTCACCATCCCTGTTCCCCATTCCTCTCTCCATTCTGTATTTTGTGCGCATGTTACCGCCACGAACGACGCCACGTCGTAAGAACCGCATTCACACCGTGCGGCCGCTTTCTCGACGCACCTCTCTTGGCGCTTCGTTTCTTCTTCTTCACGAGTAATCACCGCGCGTTAGTCGCTGCAAATCGTAAATGCGGGTCTCTTTCTTTCTTTCTTTCTCTCTCTCTCTCTCTCTCTCTCTCTCTCTCTCTCTCTCTCTCTCTCTCTCTCTCTCTCTCTCTTTCCTTCTTTGCGTGTCGTTGTTAATATTCAAAATAGTATATTAATTTATATCGCTGACCTTGTGCAATTTGCTTCTCCTTTCGCTCTTTTTCATTCCTGGGCATTTCCGATAAAAAGTAGTCAAGTCTGAGCAACCGGGGTGACTTTACTGATTCTCGATTGCGCAGAAAATCCTCAGTTGCTCCTTTGTCGGGATCTTCAGGATGTCTTCCCGTTTTGGAGCAAGCTATATACGTGTTTTTTATGTTCGCCGATCCGGCGTAAAATTAATTACGACGCTTGATTTCTTTACCTTATTAATGTCGCCATGCGATGTATGTATACGCGCTCGCTGAAAACGTTATCTTCTTAACGTATTATTGACAAGAGAATCAGTACGATAGATATTAACCGCGTAATAACGTCGGCCGTTATCTTCTTCTTTTTCAGGAAAGACGCGTACAAAAGACAAATACAGAGTGGTCTACACGGATTACCAGAGGCTGGAGCTCGAGAAGGAGTTCCATTTCAACCGTTACATCACGATGCGACGCAAAGCAGAGCTCGCCAAAACACTCGGATTAACGGAGCGTCAGGTGAGCAAATGGTGCCAAAACGAACGGACACGCAGACGGATGGCTCTTCTTCGCGGCGAATCACCGACGCGCAAATATTTCCTTACGGGATCACGCTGTTCTCTCGCGTTTGGTAACGAGCGCGTATCATATCGGAGATTACAGCTTTCCGAATTGGATTCGTCGCCCGCATGCGTACTCGAGACACCGTGTTGACGCCGAGTCAGATGCGAAAATATTTAATGATCACGGCATGCGTGATTGCCGACAAGCTTCGACGTTAATTAACCCTTCTGTAGGCGCATGCGTTTCTTATCTGGCTTCAGTCGCATCGGTCTACCACTGTGGACCACAATGTTTCGCTCCTCACGTGAATGAGATCAATGTTGTTCTGCTTGCAAGCAACCGCACGGAAAGTAAAGAACCTCGTTGGTACAATTGAGTTTTCCATAGCCTGGGAAGAGCAGAGACCGAACGGAAAATTCGGCTCCCGCGACCGAAGACGTTCCTTAGAATATTCAGCTGTGTTAAAACTCGGTTGGGATAATCGAAGACGATTGACCCATGAGAAACCTACGAGAATCTTCTCGTTTCTATATTCGAGTTTTCTGTGTGATTCCTATTTTTTTTTTTTCGACTTTAGTTCAAGTAAGTAGTGAGGGAATAAGAGACGTGAGCAAGTTCAGCACGCGTAAGGAGACGAGTATAGAAAAGACATGAGACTTCGATAGAGCTTCTGCATCCGAGACGCAGGCATAGGTCAATGGCTCGTGCACACGAACATGAAGAAGCGCAGGGCGATTACAGCCGACGGAGTCAGGTCAGTCAGGTTTCTCTTGCACAGGTGAAGATATGGTTCCAAAACCGACGGGCGAAGGAGCGTAAGCTGCAGAAGAAGCGCGACGAGCAAATGAAGGGGGATACACAGCAACAGACGGCCAGAACGTCCGGCAGGATTATCGACGGCACTGCGTCGGTGGCTGGCGTCGTGGTGCACAACAACCCCCTCAACATCAATTCGGTCCCTCTGAACATGGGCCACTCGCAGCACAGTCTGCACGGCCCGATGGTGCACGCGCCTCCGAGCCTGCATCTGCACCTTCAGAACGGGTACCAGCATCATCAGAGCGGACACACGTATCAGAACAGTTGCGCGTATCAGAACGGGCTCGCAGCGTCGCAGGGCGAGCAATTGTATCAGAACGGACTGCCGCCGCCGGACGAGCCGGCGCCTCAGCAAAACGCGCATCTTTACCAGAACGGGCTGTCACCGGCGGACGGGCCGTCGCCCCCGGACGCGCAGTTCTACTCGAACGGAGTGTCGCCCCAGGACGAGGCGTCGCCTCAGGACGGACAGGCGCCTCAGAGCTCGATGCACTCGTCGCAGAATGAACGCACCTAACCTGTGTGAAGTTAGCCCCGCACTTTTCGAATTTTAGCTTACCGTTGATCGTGCTGCATCGCGCGCAAATTGGCAAAGGAAAAGAGGAAGAATGGAAGGAACGCGAAGTTTTTTATGCTGACCCCGCACTCTCGAATCCGCTCCGAGTTTGAGGAAACAGATGAGAGAATTCGAAAAGGGCAGGGTTAACTTCACACACAGGTGTGCGCAGCTACCGCAACAGGCCTCCGCAACGAGGTCGTGGTGTTCTCCTCGCTCGTGACGGACTCGGAAAGTCGCTTCGTATCTGGGAGAGAACGTTTGCAGCACATGAACGACGTGCACCCACATGAAGGCCGGCACTTAGCAGAAGACGCATTGTCTTGTGTCGCAACGGATGAGTAAGAACGATCGTTCGCGTATCGCTCTCATCGGCATATACTGGACTTGATTTCGTTCACTTGCTCTCGTCCGCCGTACATGAACGAACCCCTCGACCGGTGCGACGATCATGTAACGCCCGTCGGCGCCACATTACGCTTAACTTTGGTTCGATTCCTCGAGAGCTTGTCCTCTCTTTTCTCTCGTTCCTTCGTTGCATCTCGTCTCGACCGCCGAAGGGTTCGAGACTTCTCGCGAGGGGCAGAGGTGAAGCTACGAAAGAGAGTTCAAAGTTTGCCTTAAACCACACTGACGCGCGCGCGCGCGCGCTGTCGAATGGTTGTTATAGTCACTTAAGTTGTAAGTTTTAGGCACTAGGCCGTAGAAATCGCGCGACGCGTCATTCCCGGCATCGTATTGCCGGGCATTTGTACATTTCGACGAGCACTGTATGGTGTATTATTTTGTACGATATCTTCTTTTTTTTTCTTTTTGCCAAACTTCAGAGTATATAATTTTAATTTAGTCGCGGAGTCGATTATTGGCGCTGACATGTATAAACGCTGTCATATGCTATACGGTGCGTTATTTAAAAGGACCTAACTTATATCTTTATTTTTTATGTCTATTTTTACTTTTAACTTATATAATTTATGTCAATGTTAACTAGCGTTTTACTTAGGGAACGTAGCTCGGTAATCCGAGATTCTAAGAATCGTAATCCTTAGACGACCATTAATTACCTCGTCTCGATGTCTTATGGACTTTCCATTACTTGAAAGGGAATCCTCCTAGAAGCAGAATTCACTAATCGAGTCCATCGTCGTAACTAGCGTCGGATGTGAAGTAACTATCGAATCATTTTCACCACAGTCAATCACATCGTGATCAAAATCGAACTAACGGATGCGACATATTAATATACGTTGATAACGATCCGGTCGGTCCTTGTGCTCCGAACACAAACAGAAAGAATAGAAGAAAGTCCAAATTGTGCCTTAAACCACAGACGCGAGCATCGAATGTGGTTGTTACAGCGGCTTAGTTAAATTTAGACGTTAAATTGTTGAAGCGAATGTTTCTTCTACGCGAAATTTCGGGATATTTGCGTGTTCCAAGGGGCACCGTAGCAGATTATATTGCACGATATTTTCTGAAATTTTATAGTATAAGCAAGGTGCATTTTGGCAATGCACGCATACACACGCACACACGTACGCATAGAACGTCGCGTATAAATCTTCCCTCACTCCGAGCACGACAGACACTTGAACGCACCTTTGAGGCCTGCAACACGATGGACATAGCAAGGCTTTAGCCTTTCGCTGTAAGCTCAAAACTGCAACGTAATTTCTGATCAAAAATGTTTCCCGCGCTGACAGGAATTGCAACAACGCTTTGCGTTTACGAATTGCTGCATCTAGTAGTCTGGAAATATCTTCCGACAGAAATTACATTAGTTTCGAACTTAGAGGCTAAATACCTACCATAACCATTGTGAATCCGCACCTGAAAGGTCGAGATTCAAGCTATGCACATATACTGTGAAACACAAACACCCATAAGGACATCTAGAAAATATAAGCTATTCTTTGTTGCGATGCAGCGAGACGAGGTGAGACAAGGCACGTCTCCGCTTAATCTGGATGGACATTTAAGATATTGAGAAGGGAAAGTAAACCGTATATACTCATTTTACACATTATCTAACACACACATACACACAGTATCGTTTACATGCTTATCATTAAATCGATGATCTTAAACTCATGAGCTTTTTTCTGTAATAATGTACATAATATTATTCGATATACATTATATCGAATATAATGATTGCACGGTGAAAAGATTTGTTGCTACAGCATATTTTGTTGATTATTATTATATGTGAACAATTTATGGGCATTTGTACATTAGGTTGTTCGATAAGTTCGGCAAGTTTGGATTTTTACGAAAAACTCCAAGCTGATAATTCTGTAGTCCGGCACAATTTTATTTCTTTCGTTTTTTCAATAATTTGCCATCGAAGGTCGATGACAAATTGTCGAAAAAGGAACAATCAATCGTATCGTTATTGAAATAAATTTGTGCCCAACTTTACAAGTATACGCCTTGAAGCTTTCATAAAAATCTCTACAAACTTATCGAACAACCTAATGTACACATTTATAATGATATGAAAATTTTGCTGAAGGAAAAACAAGTTTGCAACATTAAAAAATAATTTTTATAAATTTTCTCTTTTGATCAATTCTCCGAAGACGGTTTTATATCAGTGTTTTGAGATGTAAACTTCCTCGCGGATATTCTTCGCATAAGCATTTTAAAATTAATGGCGCAAAAAATACTTAGGAGTTAGGAATATCTGAAAAGTTACATCCACGTGATGATGAGAATATCGTATTTACGATGTTGAACAAATGTATCATCAGTAATTCCGTGAAACAGATTTTGCTTTGTTTGTCGATTCGTTCTAATAGCGGACAAATGTGTTCTTGTGAACAAATTTATTCAACACAGCTTCTGTTATTATTCTCCTAAAACGAATCATTTGTTTTGTTATGATATATTTGTTATGTATATGTTGTTGATATTATATTATATATATGTTTTAATGTCGAAAAAATTTTAACGAGAGAGAGAGAGAGAGAGAGAGAGAGTAGGCAACTTTTTTTTTACTTTAACAGTAAATAAACATATATTTACTAATGCAAATTCACCCAACAAAATTTTCATCCACCGGTGGAGAGAGCTTGCTGTGTAACATTGAACGACTGTTCGCACAGTTGATTTTATTAGCGAAATTTTCCTTGTTGTCACTACTACTATACAGCAGCGGCGACTGTCTCGCCGCAACGGCGAAATTCTTCGATCCTCAGTGGCGCGTAAAGCAAGGATGCGCGTACTGCAAAAGGATTCCGGATACATACACAGGGCGGACGTTTTATTACAGTTTTCATCCGCAGATTAGCCCCTTTGGAACCATCGATACCCGATTCAGGCACTTTTATAGCCCCCTCATAAAAGTATCTATTTGGTGTTTTCGACTGGGCCGACTGGGCCGCAGCAAGTCGAACAAAAAGGCATCTTCCGCGTCTACCTAGGAATTTCGAGGTATATACGTAAAGCGATGTTACGTCTCGGGTTCCAATTACGCACGGATTGCCGACCGGGAGTCGTCCTTTCAGGATCCACCACGGAATCGGTCCGTGCCGCTTCCCCGGCTTTTCTTACCGTTATCCTGGACGCGCTCGTTCTTCCCACATGCGTCGCGCGCCGCGTATCGGGACACTCTCCGCGGCAGCCTTTTGTAGTTTTGTCACGTTTGGAAAAATATGGCAAAAAGATCTTTATCTCTCTCTTTTTAGCGTTCACGACGCGCCACAATGTTGGATAGATTGGATACAATGAAGACGGAATTTATGTATTTTTTACCAGAAAATATGTTTGCCCTCTGTTACATTTAATCCATCATTCCTCGCGATCACGTCGAAACAGCAATTATAATTTTCTCAGATATTTCTCTGCTCATCGAGGCAAATATAATTTCACTAAATTGCTGACATATATCGACACCTTGAGCAAAATAAAAAACGCATAAAACACGTGTCTACATTACACAAGACAGAATTCATCTCCGTTGTTATTTATTGGCCTGTGTTTTATAAATGGTCTTTGTCGGCGGTTGATGCGGTGGAATCAATTAAATTTTGTATGCGTCTCTTAACTGTACACCAAATATATATTTGTTCTGCCGTCGATACGTTGTAATGCATAAAACATGTAACACACCGAATCTCCATTAATCCTAGGACAGCGGGTGGAGCGTGTAAATGCATAAAAGTCCAAGAGGCTGCGTCAAAATCTAGATTGCGCAATGTTGCGGAATACGACGCGTTTGCCGTTTCAGCGTAAATTTCTACATATTTACAACATGCGCACGCGCGCGCGCGATAACTTTTTTTCAATTCAGCCGCGAGAGAGTCTCCGATGAATAAATCCGCACTGCGAATGGCGGCGGCGGATTCGTTTGCGTGCAATTAAATTCCGATGCCGTCGTCGCTTTTTCGCGTCATCAGTCTCTCACGGTGTTTATTCGTCTCCGTGTCGCAACAACGACAACGCGTCCGCGAACGCTGCGTATCGAAGCTTGGGCTAATCAGCACCGCAGGCAATAACTGGAGCGTATAATACTGGAGGTGTCTATCTCGTTATGCGGTGGTTCCATTAATTTCTCCGCAGCGCCCATTTCTCATGCCGTCGCGCGCAATTGTCGGACTCACTCGAGACCGCGCGTTTCATTCGCGTGCGTTCGTTCGTTCGCGGAATTATTTCGACGGGGACGAAATGAAACGCGGCCAATTTCGCGAGGAAAACAGCCGCGATAAATATGTTATCTAAAGTCCGACGAGCAGGGAGGGAAAGAGAACGACCGTGTGTGGATGCTACACTGAGGGAAAAATGGAATTGGAGAGAGACTTTACGGTCGAATAGAATTCGCTCGGTTAAATGTCTCGTCGATTGAACGCTAAATTGTATAATTACTCCACGATGATTTGTCGAACCTTCGCAATTCGAGCAGCGCCTGTGTGAACGTATCTTTGCGCTAACGCGCCATTTGTTCACAACTGGCTACACTATCAGTATATCAGTCTATCAACATTGTTGTTGTTATCGCCATTATTACTATTTAATGCTTTTATTATTTTTATTAATACTTCTTTTGGTAGATTTTGTCGATCCAACTCCTTTTTCCGCATCCGACATGAGTTGAAGGATAATTCGAACGAATGTTTCGCAGTTTGTTCAGAACATTGTTCTTTCGACCGCATCTCTGGTCGCTTCTAAACGAGCATTTCCCCGACTTTAGAGAAAAAAGAAAAAGAAAAAAAAGAACGTTGAGGAAAGAACGATAGAGTCGAGCCATCGAGAGCGCTTTCGACGGTCGTGTTTACCGAACGAGCTCGCCAGACTGGCAACGCGCGTCTCGTCTCTCGCCGCGCCGGGAAGAAATCAAACCTTCGACCCGCCGGTGTCCCATAACCGCGCAAAGTTGTTCCTGGTTCTCGGCCGGCCGGGGTGGGCAGAGGAGGACCGCCGACAGGGCGGCTCGGTTGTCGAAGCGTCGGGGGTTGGTTTCAGGGGATGAGGTGGGCTGGTGCGGGTCGGACATCGATCTGGTAGTTAACTTCAGTGCCCCCGCGGGACTCGTTGCCACCTTCGTCTGCTTCGCGCCGGTATGCGTGGATGGGGTACGGCCGTTGTGGAACGCGCGCGTCTCCTACATCTCCGTGGACGTTGCGCTCTCGCATAAAGCGCATTATGTGGCGTTTTTACGTTTGCGTTTGTGCGCCTTCGCGCACGACGCGGAGCCGCTTTCGCATCGCGCCTGATGCCGCCGGCCAGCGAGAGCGCGGCTTCCAGGAGAATCTCAATGGCGAACAATGCGACGGCGGTAATTGCCGAGGTGGTCAAAATAAAGCAGTCGGGATTTTCGTGGACAGCTGATATACCGGGTATTTCAGACCACCCGGGTCACCCGATTTTTTCGTTAACGCGACACTTTAGAGAAAAATATTTCAGACAAAAGTTGCAGGGCTTCAAAGGATCTATTTACTGACGTTATGAATTTGACCTTGGAATAACCTTGAAAAGTTCAGTCAAGATCAACATAAAAATCTGAAACGGAAACCGCGACTTTTTATTACACTGTCTTTCTCCACCAATTAATTTGAACAACTTTTGTCTAAAATATTTTTCTATTTGCCTAATATTTTTCTAGATATTGAAGGAAAATTTGATAACTTTTTCAATATTTAACTTACGATATCTCGCTAACTAGTTGTCGGAAGAAAAAGTGGCATTTGACTTTTTTGCTCTATTTAGTCTCAAGAATATATTTTTACAATAGCGCCTTGACTTTTGTTAACTTGCTGATTTTTGGAAATTTCAAAATCATCAAATTAACCAAATTCAGGGCGCTATTGGAACAATATATTTTTGAGATTAAATAGAGCAAAAAAGTCTAGTACCACTTTTTCTTCTGACAAATAGTTAGCGAGATATTGTGAGTTAAATATTGAAAAAGTTATCAAGTTTCTCTTAAATATTTCAGAAAATATTAGGTAAATAAAAAAATGTTTCAGACAAAAATTGTTCAAATTAATTGCTAGAAAAAGATATAATAAAAAATTGAGGTATCCATTTAAGATTTTTATGTTGAACTTGACTGGATTTTTCAAGATTATCCCAAGATCAAATTCATAACTTCAGTAAATAGATCTTTTGAAGCCCTACAACTTTTGTCTGAAATATTTTTTTCTAAAATGTCGCGTTAACGAAAAATCGGGTGACCCGGGTAGTCTGAAACATCCGGTATATCGTCCATCGATGCAACTCACTCGTTGCTTTTCGCTCTTAGAAGCAAACGCTTTCGTCGTTATCTTATGCGAACACCGTCAATTTTTCACAGATTCACAATCACGCGCGTTAACAATTGCATTGAACTCATATTAACAATGTGCAATAATACCATTTGAATAACCGACGTTTTACTCTGCTTGACAACGCGGCTAAATGTTCTTACGGTGGTGACACGCACGTCTCATTCCCCGAGACTTGCATTAATATTGTTGTTAGTGATTTAATTTTTCTCCGTCGCGCTTCTCTCTATTGTCTCTCTCGTGCGTCACGGAGCAACGAGTAGTAAAAGTCTAAAGTCGCATCTCGCGCTGCATCGCGATGCAGCATCTATTCATCAGTTTGCATCGCATGCTCGCACGAGTTGCAAGCTTGCACGAATTCAATTTAGCCGAGACTCGAATCGCGCACTTCCGAGTCTTCACGCAGAGCCGTTAGATGGCAGCAAGCGGCTACGTACCTGTCAACGCGCCACGTGTCCCGTTGCCATGGCAACCGAGGATGCCGTAAACAGACCAACTGTTATCTGAACGTACGAGACACGAGATCGCGTTTCTAGCAATTCCGCACGTGACGATGTGACGAGAGGAGCGAGTGAAGTTCAGCGATTTGACAATTGTACATTAAAGAGCCAATAATGTGATTGTAAAATTTGAAATAATGCGATTAAAGGAATAAATCATTTAAGGAAACCTCTGTGTGTGAACATTCAGTCTCGCTTAGTTCTTCGCGCATATACAACATCGCAACATCTCTCTCTCTCTCTCTCTCTCGCGCGCGCCATGTCTTCCCCTCAGTTAGACTTTATAAGCGGACTTGGGCAGCAATCGGACGCATCGGAGCAAGACTTGAGCCTCTGCTACGCGTACCCGGAGGTCGACGACGATCGAGAAACGAGCAGTGTGCTCAGCTGCGACAAAGAAGCGTCGCGAGCGCCGAGCCGCAAAGACACCTCGGCCGATGACGGCCTGTACGTTCCGGAAAACCCGTTCACTGATAAGATAATCAAGCCTTATCGGCTCAACAACGTCCGCATGTTGGACTACGAGTCGCGGGAGGAGTTCCGTGGGAGGCTCGTGGAGATCGCGATTCGCGACGTTCGCATTCACGAAGCCAACACCCCGCTGCAGATCGCCTCGGTATCTATACTGTTCAAGCGGAAGCCGATATGCAGGACGAAGCAGCCGTTCAACCGGAAACTGTACAAGCTACTGATCCGGAACATGGAGAACCACAATCTGTCGATACAGGTGCACGCGCAGCGCGGGGAGTCCAGCGTGCTACCGTTGCCGTTGCCGCGACGCTGCGTGAAGGACCACAAGGTGGACATAGACTTCGCGATCGGCGACAGCTCGGGTAGGATATACGCCGGCACCGTCACCTCCACGGTCTCCGTGTCGAAGCAAGGCGATGACGAGCGGGAGGAGGAGAGCGACGTTTATTTCTACACGCTCAGCAACGACCCGAACGACCCGCAGAACTGCCTCTCCCTGCGGAGACCGTCAAGACGGCAAGCTGCCAAGAAGGAAGACGTCAAGTACTTCTCGCTGCAGGATCCAGCGCTGATCTTCGACACGGAGCTTCACACGGTTCGCAAGAGCCGCTCGCAGGAGTACAAGCCGCCGGACATCGTGGTGACCGAGCAGCCGGCCTTCTCCGTGCTGGACGTGTCCCTGAAGAACTTCTTCCAGGCCAGCCGACCGCTCAGACCGTCGTCGAGCGCTCGTAGGCATCGCACTATAGGGAAGACGATCCTCAGCGTCAGCGTCCTCCGGGGAGTAGAGGTGCCGGTGAGGGAGGAGTCGGCCTCGGTATCCCCGTTGCTCGAGGTCGAGTGGGGCGACGTCGTGCACGCGACCTCGGTGGCCGAGGGGCCTGCACCCGTCTGGCAGCAGACCATGCACTTCGAACTGCCGCGGCAGAACGGCGAACGCTGCGTGAAGTTCCGTTTGTACGACCAGCACCCGGTCTGGGGCCAACAGTGGCTGGGCGAGGCGAGGGTCCCGCTGGAACGCCAGCGGAATCATCAGGAGCTCGAGCGTTGGCTCGATTTGTCGCCCTTGTTCAGTCCGGTGCTGCTGTTCGGCTACGTGCAAGCCAGCCCGGGCCAGTCGCACACCAGGATCTATGTACTCATGAAGATGGAGCAGCGAGGTAACTCCAAGTCCATGGAGGCCGACGCCATCGACACCCTCTCCAAAGGCATTCAACGTTGCCTGGCGACTCCCTACAAAGTGGCCGGCGTGGAGACTCCTGGCGATGCTGCGCGATTCTCGATGCTGTTGCCGGCGTTGCCTGTACACTACGGCCCGGTCACGCCGCGCCAGGTTCTGAACGTCAACAAGGTGGATCACTATGGCCGAGCGGCTCTCTTGGCGACGCTGCTGCAAGGCTTCGGTTTGCATTCTTACGTGTTGCTGGGTGTGTGAATTTTGCTCTTCGCTTCATTCTTGTTTCGTTTATTTAACTCTTTAATCTTTCGCTCGACTTTCATCTTCGCAAAGAGTCATCCGAGTTGGTTGACGGCGAGTATGGTGGTCGTAAGCAAATTACTGCGAGAGAAATTACGAGATGTCGATCGAAATTTACGTAAATCGTAGCGTGCTTTGTTCGTTTTTTGTTCATTCAATTTACCGCGAAGCGAGTTTCAGATCTTCATCGGCTCGCTTTTAACTCCTCCTGAGCTCTCGTAAAGCTCGGACGTCACTTTTAAGGAAAGCTTTACTGAAAGGAAAGCTGGGAAATGTAGGAACTTTCAAATTACCGCAGGTTCGTCGCAGATAAGCAAGTGGACCGCGTTTGTCTTGAACATCGAGGGAGACGACGCTACCTTGTGGGACCCCGAGGTCGGGGACCACTACGAACTCAGCGACAGCCGCTGCTCTTTGACGAAAGTCTCGCGCTTGATCAATCACTCCGGCGTGAGTACGTTTGGTCTCATTGCTTCTCCGCTACCGCGACACTTAGGACGCCCTCCCCTCCCCCTCGTCTTCGTCGTGTCTTTGCATATTTCCGTGTACTTTTCTCAAGATCAACCTCTGCATTCTAGATATGGGAGAACCTGCAAAAGTCCATCCTGCCGCACAATCTCAGGTACAACGTAGCGAATAGCAAAGACTGGCGGCCGCTCGCGCCAGTAGCTACATCGGCCAGCCATCGGTCCGTTCAGACGCTGGAACCGGCCGTCGCGGACGAAGAGGACGTGCAGGCGAAGGAGAGCGCAGCGCAAATGGAGCAACATCTGCGGGATAAACTGTCGAGCTGGCGTAGCGCTCTCGGCCTGACGACCGTGTTCAACCGTCACGCAGTCGCCGTGCTGCGGACCTTCGTTTCCAGCATACCGAGCGACGTGAGCCAGCAGGTGGACAAGAAGGACCTCAAGCAACTATACAGAGCTTACCACACGCACGGCTTCCTGCTGAACCTGCGCCAGGCCAGCCTCGACGAGCTGACCGAGCAGATAGCAGCCACGAAGGTGCGCGACATCAGCGGTCCCGTCGAATTCGCGCTCGTCTGCCACGTGCAGCGCTACGTCGGGAAGACGTGTTCGGTCTGGTTGGCCTTGGCGATCCTCAGGAGCCGCGGTTAATATCGCTCGCGCGCGCTCCATGAAATAAATGTGGCGTCTGCATATGAAGGGGAGTGACGTATGCGAATCACGGCGCAGCACGCGTGATATAAGCACGTCGTTTACGCGCGTGGCCGTATCGTCAAATTGCAAATTAACCTGCGGATGTTATGTATAAGAATGCAGGATTTATGAATATTAATTAGAGAAAAGCCGTCGGTAGAATTAAAGATGTATTTCAGCCGTACACGCGTCCACATTCACACACACATTCACACACACACACACTCTCTCTCTCTTTCTCTTTCATTCTCTCTTTTCATTCTCCCTCCTCTCTCTCTCTCTCTCTCTCTCTCTCTCTCTCTCTCTCTCTCTCTCTCTCTCTCTCTCTCTCTCTCTCTCTCTCTCTCTCTCATATCGAAAGCTGTCTTAATCGTTTTTCGACGTTCAATTATTTTCCGTTAAACCGCACATTATGATGCTATAATTGTGGTGTAATTAGTTGCATTTATTTGTGTACTATTTGCCACACGTACTTAACGCAATTTCTGTAGAATGTGAGCTCGTGATTATTAACTGCCTGTGTAAACTAACGCGGTTGTCGTACTGCTCGGAGAAAGCGCGTATACAAATAAATAACAATCGAATAAAATTAAGATACAACGTTCAACGCACGATTACAAAGGTCCTCGCAAATCAACGCGACAAAAGACTCGGCACTAAAAGGATAATGGAATGCAAAGATCGTTAGTAATTGACGTAATGCATTTCTTTCATACTTTCGTTCTCTTTCATTCGTTCATCCCTCCCCTTTTTCCTCGCGGGCGTTGCTCAGCAACGCCTGTTTGTTGTAACAATCGTATCGCCCGTTTCCAACGTGATAATAATAAACATATTAACAATAAAAACATAATTACTTATAGAAGTTTTAAAGATATATTAGGAGGAAACCCCTTCGGATTCGACCGGATAATCGCGACCGGGACTCGTCGTCGCGAATGGTCATTTTGTGATTTCTACGGGCTGGTTACTGTCTCTTTCGATTTTCGAGTAAAAATGCGACTCACAACGCCGGATAAAACCCTTGCGCTTGTGCGTTGCGGAATGATCAAGACGGACGCCTGTCTTGTTCTCTGCAAGACCCTCGTGTTGCCATTATCGTTTCATTTCGCTCGTTAACTAGCTCTCTCTCTCTCTCTCTCTCTCTCTCTCTCTCTCTCTCTCACTCATCGCGACGAAGACGTTCTACGTGTTTCTGCGCGTCGCCCGTACACACGTGAACTACTTGTTATAGAAAAGTGTCTGTATCAAAACCTCTGTCTAACTGATCGATACTTCATTTGCCTAATTTCCTTTCCCGTTTACGTACATCGTTTGAAAACTAATAGAGATCTGTCGATGATATTCGAATGTGCGTAACCGTTTAACATAAGTATGCACACGCGAACCACACACCACACGCACACGCACATACATACGCTTCGGTGCATCGCGGGATCTCTCGTCACCGTGTGAGCAAACCAATCGAAAAATAATCATACATAGGTTGCTTGCGCTTGTGACTCTTACGCGGAATCGCTCGCTCGTATCATCCGCGCTCGCTAAATTTCTCGAAGTGGAGCTCCACTGAGAACGAGAGTGGAAAGTGGCAGTATACAAGTGGTAATTCCGCCACTTGAGATCGCGAGAGCGCGAGAGTGAACGTGTTCCATTGAAGCTCAGAACGGATTTTGACTTCGTACGAGCGAATGTTTCAATCGATTACAGTGAAGGTGTTCCCACTGCACAATGGAGCACGTCAGATTCACTCTTGGATTCCGGCCGAGGATACTCGCTCGTCGACTCAAAGCGGGGAATTCATTCCGTGTGAATGGAGAATCGCTCGAATTCGAAGGACTCGCTGGTCACTCTACTTTTCGAGTGAAACTTCGCTCCGAGACACTTAGAAAGTACCTGATGATCTCGCGCTCGCGCAAGACTTAACCGAGCCGATCCTGCGAGCGCACGCACAGCAGCAGAGAAGCGTATCTTGTTATTACGAATTGTTTAACGTTGCCAGACGTGTCGCGATTGGATCTCGAGAGCGGGCCGTTTCATGCTTGCGGCGATAAAGCAATTCCGATTGGAAATTTGACTCCGCATCCGTCCGTCCGTCCGTCCGACCAACTTGGGTCGGTAAACAGGATCGCAGGATCGTTTCTCAGGTATTTCGGGCTTCGTTCCGCAGAGTTCACTTTTCTTTTTTTTCAGAGAAGTCTATTTTTCTCTTTCAATTTCTTAGCTTACGAAATCTCGGGTGATATCATTGCTGGAGTAAAATTGGCGGAACGGGGTTTCGTATAAAACGGGATTCAGTGCAAAATTTGCTCGCTAAATTGGTCGGTCGCGGAGATTTCCGCTGCGAAGCCCGAAATTCACAGACCGGACGTCCTGCGAACGCGCTATTCACTACGAAACGTATCCGAACCTAAACTACCTTCCACTGTATATTCGTTAATATGTACAGTCGCTGGGATCAGCGTGGTGACGTACAATCGCTGGAACCGACAAGAGGGTGAGACGCGGATCGATAAGCTTGGGATTAACGCTCGCGATCCTCTTTCTCCGCCTCGGATCGCTCGCGTCATCCCGATATCGAGCGCGATGGTCGCGATTCGCCTCAGCGAGCGCAAATCCGACGTGTACACTCGTTTACGAAACGGTTGGAACACATTTTCTTCTTATGACGAAGCCAGAAGCGCGTCAAGTGGTCACGATTGCGAGCCAGCATTCACGAGTTCGCGTGGCAGTTCGTTGTGACAGGAGCCGAAGTGACAATCAGGGCTGAGAAATAACTCGTCGCTTGCAAACGCCGTTACCGTTACGAATTGCTTTCCTCCGGTAACGACTCGGTAACGACGGTGTTCCCTTTTCTCTCATTGGTAACGATAACGGTAACGCAGTTACATTTTTTGGTGTTAACGGTAACGAGTACCATCGTTACTTTTGTCGTTACTTTACGCACAGAATGAACAGAGAGAAACGAATTCTCAAAAAAGATCCTCAAAACTCGGTGAACAAAAGATAACGAAAATCGCGACGACTCTTTACTTCTTGAATAACGGTACCGGCAACGAGTTACTTTTTATCGACGAATAATGAATAAGCTTTCTTGCTTCTCAGAAGTAACTTTCGGACCAATCCCGATGACGACGGTTGCGCTTGGCGAACACAGCGGTTGTGCAACCGTCGAGTAAGACTCGACGTGATTTGTGATTAGTGTATGCTCTGAGATCTACCAATCATATCTACACTCCAAAAACCGATCACTCGACCGTCGCGTTTGCCGAATGCAGTTTAGTGATATCGTCAATGTGACGATATCACAATCCAACGTCACAGCTGCAACGGAGAATTCGAGAAAAACGTATCTTTATTTTATTCTTATCTATCGAGTAAGAGTATAAAATAAAGGACCACTATTTACATCGTCCACCGTCATTCGACTTTTGTCATAACCGATCACCACAAGTGGCTCGCAATTGTGACCATTTGACTCGCTGCTAGCTGTCGCAAGAAAATGTGTTCAAATTAGAGCTAGTATTCGAATATCTAACTGTCTGAGTACCCGAAATCGGTTTCGATCGGAAGTCTCAAAACCGTGTTATTCGAATAATCCGGATAATCCAAGTTCAAACTGTATAGACAAGAAATTCGAATCTACAGCCAAATTCTGATCCCAATTATATAGAAAAAGTAGATAAATACAAAAACGGATCAATTTGATATAAGAAAATCACCCGAAATAATTATTATTCAAGTACAAAAGTGAACATAATCATTTTGGATGAAATCCAAGTTGAGTTGTAGTTAAAAAATGTCGATTTCTTGATTGTCCAATTTTGTTTCTTCAGAGCGATCCAAATCGTCTCGAATGTTTCTGGTAGAGGCCGATCCTACTACGAACATAAATCCGGACTCGATACTTCAACTGTTCCCCGGATTACCCGAATATAGGATTTTAAACATTTACTCATACACATAGAACGGTACACTGAATATCCTTTTATCGATAAAAGTAGCTCTAAAAGTGGCTGATAGCTAAGCTTGTGGACCACTTTTGGAAGCACTTTTATCCATAAAAATAGTCACAGATTGAGCGCTTCACAAAAAGCCACGAAGATTATATTAGAAATAGAGATTGCCTGTGTCACGAGCACTCGATCTTTGTCTATCTTGATCCCCATCGGAGGAAGTTAAACAGCATAGCAGTGGGCGGTTGAGGAGAAATATAGCTGTCCTTTGCGTCTAAACTTGAAATCTCTCGTTGCATATTTATTCGCCGTCTGGACAATCGGGTGACCGGATAGTGCGAAGTCCGAATGAAGATTGAAGCCTTAGCTTTCAGATCGTTTCGTAGATGAATGTACATCGGGCGACCTAAACGAAGTCTATTCCACGTTCCCGTTGTTGCTATTGCTTCCATCTCTTTTCCTTTCGCCCTTTCGCTTCCTTCTTCTCGTGCTTTTGCCTCGCTTCACGGTGAACTACTCCCTCGATTTTCGTCGCCGTCGATCGCGACGCAAACTTTGACGGCAACATGACATGTGTGTCTGTTACTAATGTCCGTGACTATGTTCCTCTTGTCCTGCGTCGCGCGAGGGTCGTCTGTATCGGACTAACGTCGACATCGAAGAAAGCCGGGAAGAGCCTCATTGAGTCTTCTTCTTGGACACCCCGTTCGTGTAACCGTTCGTGTGCCCGTTTGTGACAATTCCATTGCTGAGCGCGCTGCTCGTACTCGCTGACGCAGCTGCCGCGGCGGCAGCCTTTAACCTCTCCAGCCGCTTCTCCGCGTACACTTGTTTACCCTGAAAAAACAAGAACGATCGGATATATTTGGTTCCACTACGGTTAGGACTCTTCTTTTTCGTTTCCGATGCAATTCGAGTGCAACAATCGATAAGGAAACTTAACTTCTAGAAATTAATAAAGAACAAGTCCAACAGGAGACGACGCGCTCTCTTGATTTGCCGTTACAACCACGTCGAATCATAAGACGCATTGTCAAACTTAATTGTCCGCCTATAAAGGTTCTTCAACTTTTATGACGCAATGATGCCCGTCGCGATGATGGCTGCAAACTCGTGATGGAATTTGAAATTTTCGCTCAGGTACGTCTAAGCATTCGTACATCTTGACTGTCGATTAATAAGAGCTGATTAATAATCAATAGTCATGACGTGCGGATTTTTTGATATAATGCGTCTGATCGGAGAAACACCTGTGAGGACTGGGACTGCATTTATAGGAAGCTTTTATGAAGCCACCGGCGTTTCTGATTGCAACAGCTAGACGTCGTGACAATTGGAGTTGACCAACTGTTGCGATGAGTTAGCCATCATCGTCGCTACGAGCGTGTTGCGACCAATTGCGGCCGACATCGCGGCGGACGTAACCGGACTGACCTTTGCAATGTAAGCTTTGGCGTAGAAGTTTCCAAACAGGACGATGAAGGAGAGCATGTAGATTACAAGAGCGTATTGCATCCAGAGAGGGAAATCACATCCCGATCGAATGCCGTTGATGCCCAAAATTAAGGCAGTGGTGAACTGGATGAGCTGGAGAATCGTCAAGTACTTCTTCCACCAGAGGTACTTGGTCACCGAAGGGCCTAACGCGGCGAGTCCGTAGTACGAGTACATCAGCACGTGGATGGAGCTGTTTACCATCGCAGGCAGGAAAGCTGCGAGTACACGGACACGCGTAAAAAGAAAAGGAAGTGGCTAATTTTCTTCGTGCGCGCAAGAACGAGAGGCGTTACGACTTTTATACGTTCGTTTAAATGTTGAAATAAACGTTCCGTTAATTTAACGTCTGAAATCTCCGCAGTGACGAGTCCATTGTGAAGGACAACATTTCAAAATACTCTTTTAGCAGAGTAGAAGAATTAATTCATCGTTGCGAAAGGTATATTGAAAAAATAGTTATTGCATCGAAAAATAAAAATGCTTCTTTTATTTTTTTATCATCTTTTTTATACCTTTGGGCCGGGAAATTTTGAATCTTACTTATATTTTTTATCTTTCAATAAGGTGATTGATTTTGGGAGAAAGACTTGCACACTTACTGGATCCACTCGGTACCCATTTGATACCGATCCACCATAAGGAAAACATGGTGGAATGGTGGTAGACATGGAGGAAGCTCAACTGATTGTCCTTCTTCCGTAGAATGAAGAAGAATGTGTCGCAAAATTCCAGAAGTTTGCTGAAGTAGTACCACCAAACCGCGTGAGCAATCTAAAAGCATAGAAAGCGAAATCAGAGATTCTTTAAAAAATCTCTTGTAACTATAAATCAGACGTGCTTGGAGCAGATAAGATCACTAAAAATTATTCCTTTTCGAAATTTTCCCATTACCGAAGAAGAGAGGGAGAAAGACACAAGTTTACTCACCTGAAGTTCGTCGGGACGTGTAATGTGCCTTATTGGCTGGCATACGTAACTATATCGTAATCTCGTAGAAGCTAGAAACAACTGCAAAGAACACCAAGTATATACACATCGATAAAGCGATGAAGGAAACGCACTTTCCAGTGAAAGTGGATAAATAAAAGTAAGTAAAAACGTTCCGCGGGATATTTTCTCGTGCGACAGGAAGTAGTACCTACCTGAATGGCAATGTAAGCATTAAGACAGGCCATGGCAAGGTTATAGGGCACCAGTGCCCATGTTAATTTGAAAGCTTTCCGCTTCTTCATCGCCTTAGGACCCGCCCAAACAATTAGGAGGTACAGTATCGTGTACATTAACGTTGGTTTGGGCGAGTCAACCAATAACCATCCCCTCGTCCTCTCATCTGGAAGTCAAACAGATCGAAAAAATAGTTTTGTGAGAAATACATAAGTATTATTTCTTCGTGTGGTGGAGTGCCATTTTCATCGACCTATGTGGTAAAATATTATTTGACGTGACGAAAGAGTTTAGAAACGAAAATCTTCTCATACTTTCTCTAGGCACTGACAGTTCTTTTTCTTTTTTGGTAAGATACTCGACCAACTAATAAATTTCGTGCTGCAATTTCCAGAAATGGAACAATCTGATATTCAATAATTATTCGATGTATTCGTAATTAAATTATATATTTGGAAAAATTTTAATCGTTCTTTACGATTTTAATTTTCTAGAAATTGTGATGTTATCTGTAAACGGTTAAACACATCTATGCGACGTAACGCGTGTTGTACAATATAGTGCATATATATTTAAATTATAAAATTACCTGCGAGAGACAGCGTCCAGAGGTAGTAGTCGTATGCATCGTTGATGAGACTCGCCGTCGAATTGATAAAGTTCGCCATCGCCTGCGTAAGTCATCCTTGATTTTAGCAACTTTTACAATTTTAGGTTTATGGCTATAGATAACTTTTACAGATATTTCAATCATTTATTTCAATTGTATACATTCTTATCATGGGAAATGACGAAGTCATCGTCATTGCCGTTCCGACGATTGTGTGTTTCGTATGTGACGAGTAATTTAGCTCAATAAAATAAGATTAATAGATTCTCGTACGTTATTCCTTATCTTTGAAGACTACTTTGACAACATGGAGATCTAGGCACGTGCTATGGCAAAGTATAGTGCAAGGTGTTTTTCTGCCTTTTTTCGAAAATTGCCATTTCATAGAGATAAGTGATAAATTATCGTGAGAGAAAAAACTTTCATTAAGTAAGAAAGAAATTGCGAATCTAAAATAATGCGTGTTAAAAAATACGTGCATACTCAATGTTCTTGAATATGAATTACCGGAAATGAGGAAAAAAAGAAAAAAAGATAAATCGAGCAGTTTTCTTCTATTTCAATGACAAATTTTCAAACGAATATTAAGTAGATTTTTTTCGCGAAATAAAAATATCAAAAAGAGCCGTATTTATCATAATTGTCTCCAGGTCAAAATTCTGCTGTAAAGAAGCAATCTAATTAATTAGCTCAAGTCTACATGCCCAACCGGAAAACTTAATGCCTCGGAAAGAGAAATCGACTTTAACGTCGATGTTTATTATTTACGAACTTGCTTTTTTTTAATCATGCAAAACTCGCACGGAAAACAATCCGATTATTTTCCGTACAAATACGCAACATTTACAGAAATGAACAGTAGATGGACTCATTCGTAGCACACAGCGTCAATCGAAGTTCGATTGAACGAAATACGCCGTACGTGCGTTCATCAGCTCGTAATTAATTCTTGATGGTAATTCCGTCGAGATGCACATTATACGGTCGTTCACTCGCCGTCTATATCGCGGAACATAACTTTCACGCTCCTAAGAAACTATTACCGCTATCTCCCGAAGTCGCGCACTATAAACATGTCTCGACAAGCACGTTTTTTCTTCTCTTCAACTGCTCGTTGTGCGGAGTGCGATCATCCATCAACTAACGTATCCTATAAGGAAAGTCACTTTCCTTGCGCGTAACGACTCCGCGTTGAATTTACAGTACGCGAGCGCGCGTATTGCAACGTACAGCATATTTGAACTCTCGCGTGTCAGCAAATGCATATCGTGTGCGATGCCATCGTCGACACAATGTTATCGCATTGTAACGCGTAGCTAAATAATCGTTGGAATAACTCACGCCTCGGGAACTCTCAAAAATCAAATCACCAATTGTTTTCGCGTAGTGTCAGCTATGGAACGTTCCGTTGCAAAAGTTCAACTACGAAAACAGTGGAAACAATCAGATCTATTGTGACGCTGGAACACGTTTGTAATTACAAATAAAATATTTGGTGATGTGAGATCGAACGACTTTCTTCGTTTTCTCACGGGACGAAGCATTACCAATAGTTCATGGATGCAAATATTTCCTACCTTTACATTGCAGACGAATTTGATCGTAGAATGCGAGTTATTCCACAGTGTTTGTTACAACGAGTGAGTTGTTTATATTTTACAGTGAACAGTTGTTCCACGAAATAAATTTTAATGTAATTCGTAAAATTTAGAGAATCTGTACGTGACAATAGAATCGGTGTGTTAATTGACGTAAGCGTGCTAACCGTATGCAATTGTTGATGACATATACAAAAAAAAAGATAATCTTCTCAATATTAAATATTAAAGAGATTTGTGATATTATATATTAAAGTATATGTTGCCAAAGCATATTAGTGTGCATATTAGTGCACCAGCGCTCCATCATACACTCATAATAATAAGCATTTTCAATGACACGAGCGCGCGATCAAAGTGAAAGCTGAATCTATTAACAACTTTTTGTTCACGGAATTGTGTAGGATTTCTGAAGCTTTCAACAATCACCGCTGTCGCTTATGAACCACTAATAAATACGAAAGGATATCGTACACGGTATGTTAAAATATCAACGATAAAGTATCGTTGAAAATATACGAACTTCGCTATTGAAAGAGAAATATGTCGGTCGATTTCTTCTTAGAGTTAACGAGCTTATTAGAGAGTCACTCATCTCAAAAAGTGATCGAGAGAAGCATTTCAGAGACTATAATAAATGAATGCTTTATTAAATATATATATATATATATTAATAATAATAATAATATTAATAATAATAATAAATCGACATTCCTGGCTTTTTGTCTTAATTTAGCTTTTTACAAACAATATTAACAAACAATATTAACATTTCTCTTTTTGTGCTACAAGCGGAATTTATAAATTCAAGCTTTCCTGCCTACTAACGGCGCTGTGTGAATGAAAGTGCTTATTAACTGCATTTCCGACTTTCTATTATCCGACGCAATTAACAACACACCTCGGTTCCTCGGGAATTGCTCAACAAGAAAATGCTTAATACGTATATTTTGACTTAGAATCTTATTCCATTACAACATCACTAACGAATACGTTTATTAATGCTCTCTCTCTCTCCGACAAATTTCGCTGACGATTGCGCATTTTCGAACAACGACGTATGCGTTAGTCCGTATTGCGCGATAATAACAACAGCCAATTAACCGTTATCCATGTCGAAAGTACAAACCTACATTTCTCACTGTCGAGATGCGCGATCGACGAATTTTCGCGGTCGCAACGCATCATCGGAAGAAGAAATTCCGAAGAACGTACCCGCAGGATTGATATCGTTCGATTAATCGCGATTGCTCTCCAACGGGACGCGATACTGCGTGACACATGCTGCGTCCCTCGTCCTACTTATCGATTTTGGAAATCCCGTCTCCGTCTTGACCAACGCGAAGACGCGTAAGTACAAGTCGATATCTCGCGCGTTTCAAGAAGGAAGCAATGTGCTCTCTCGCAGAGTCGGTCGTTTCGGTCACTAGGTGATCCCAGCTTACGACGGGGGTTCCTTCTCGACGGCAGGAGGAAGCTCCCTTACCTTGTACGGATCTTACGAGCACCTTGACTCACTCTCAGCGGGTGGCTGCCGTCGCTGGAATCCCTCGATCTTGCGTGCGACTGGCGCGTGACGCGGGCCGACGAACGCGTGCTCTTTTCTTTTTCTTTTTCCTTTTCTTTTCTTTTCTTTTGCTTTTTTTTTCTCGGCGATGGCGACCGCGACTGACTTCGCGAGCGGAGTGAGCGCCGTGAGCTTGAACTTGCGAAACTGGCACCCGCGACTTCTCTCGCGGTCAAAGTGACATGGTCCGACAACCGTTCGACTCGGACGCTCGGACGAAAAAGAAAGAAACGATGACACCGCGGTAGGCGCCTCGCGAAAAGTGTCGCTGCTCTTTCTTCCACGAAAAAACGGGACGAAACCGTGGCACGTTCGTGGTCGCTCGACAAAGTGGCAGCGTCGTTCGTCGGCTTAGTCGGTCCGCTTTATAACTTTGGTGCCGGGAGTCTTCCGCCGTCCGCAATGGGTCCCAGTGGTGGACGACGATCGTCGTCGTCGGAGGTGGTGGTACCTCTCGCGTCGCGGGGACGTTGAGCGTAAACGAGGCCAAAAGGATCGCGAAAGTGGTGGGAACCGATCGTGGGGATAGATCGGCCGAGATCGGTCAAGGCGAGACGCACCTGGTAGATAGGATCGTGACGATCCCCCCCGGGATCGCGATGTATCCCACCCTCGGACGTCCGACGTCTTTCTTCTTCCACCACCACCTTCACCCTCACCCCCGCCCGCGCTCCGCCGAGCGGCACCGTCGTGGTCGTAGAGATCGAATCCGCGTGCGGAAACAACGGGTCGCGGAAGCCACCCGCGGTGGCTTCTCGCGGTGATTTCTACTTCCGCTCCGTGGCTCGAGATGAGCTTCTCGAATCGATTAGCCGAATTTGACGATGCGCGTTCGGTCGTCGCGCGTATTCACCGACATCGTCGGCCCGCGCCGAAAAGTGGACTTCCTGGTGGAGGGGAAAGGTGATCGGGGCGTGTAACGGTGGGGTCAACAGGGAGTACCGGTTTTTGAGCACGTGTTCGATTTTCCCCGACAAATAACTCGCCACCACCTCCTGGAGGACCAGTCCTTTGCGTTGTCCTAGTTTCGCGCGTGCAATGCGTAATTATAAATACACATATTTTTTTCTCCTTTCCTTCCTCTCTCTCTCTCTCTCTCTCTCTCTCTCTCTCTCTCTCTCTCTCTCTCTCATACTCTTGATTCTTTCATTTGTATTTGTTCGAAGTCGCATATATGCTGGCTACAACACGACGTCGTCGGCGTAGCCTCATTTTCCAGGCGAGAGTCTTGCGGCATCTCGGCACTTGCTGAGCGCATCGGGCCTCGTTCCAGGATTCTCGCGTCGGAAAAGTGGGCCCGCGAGAGTATCCGCACGGATACAAGGACGAGACGAAACGTACGAGACGCGAGGACTCTGCGTCGTGTCATCCTAGAACAGCAGCCCTACGCTCTCCGCGAATGCTCATCTTGTTACGTTGACGTTAACGAGTGCGGGTAGGGCTTTAAAACTGGATCGAGTTTTATCGAATGCCACGGGACGAATTTAACCGGACGACGAGATCATTTATTTACCGTGCATTCGACGTGCTCGAGTGACCCGAATATGAGGAATAAATTAGCTCACGAAGATCTTCCTATCGAACGATCGCGCGTGCAAGAGAGAGAGAGAGAGAGAGAGAGAGAGGAAGCAATTTTTCTCCAGTTCGACTTGGAAGAAGCGCGAGAGATACGCGAGGAAAAATTGCGATCGAGGAGAAAGCGACGGCAGGCGCAAAGCCGATATCTCAATGGGTAATCCGATAAATCAAAACGGGTCAATGGACCAGTCGCCGACTGTGTAGCACGGTTCCAAAATCCAAATACGTTGGTCCATGCGAGCCGCTTCTTCAGGGCCTCGATCGGTTCCCCTTTGTTGCTCGCTAAATCATCACTTAGCGAACGCTGCGATTTCGTACACGATCACAGATTTCACCAATAAATATAATCCTGTGCTATCAGCCCGCAGTCGATTCGTTATGGAGTCGGATTGCATCCTGCACGTTTCCGCGAAACACAACGCTGCTTCGCGCGCGATTGTTGATTTGTGATAATTATCACAACGCTGAATGCTGAATGGTGATTATTTATCAAACTGTAAATGATACTCTGTCTCTCCCTCCCTCCCTCCCTCCCTCCCTCCCTCCCTCCCTCTCCCTCAATCTCGCTTCCTTTCTCTTTGTAAATTTTCTTCATAAATTTATTCTCGTACGTGTGAGAAATTTTGAGATACAGCCTAATCTAATATGTATGTATTCGCGTCATTATTCACACTAACACACGTTGCCAGCCGAGAAACCCGGCTGAATGATTCATTTTCAGCGTTTATCTGGCGTTGAAAATATAAAATATGAATATTCGCCGTTTTCGAGACTATTTATGACTTAGCACGAGGATATAGGAACGTGAAATTATACGACGAAAAACTGCGTGAAGCGCGTCCCTCCGCGACGGCCAAACCACTCCCGGTACACCGGTATAATCCGGCGACGATTTGCATAAAGTCCAGAAATCTCAATAACAGGATTTAAAGTGGAGGTATCGGTGGCCCAATCTGAATTCATCGAATGACGATCAGCGATCTGCCCGATCAGCGGGACTCGTGCCCGTGCCAAACCGGTGGCAAGGAGAAAGAAAAGAGGAGAAGCAAAACGGGACCAGTTGCGTGGACGATCTCACGGCTCGTTCAGCCGATCGCGGCTCGGACAACTAGCAGTTGAGCAGCAGGTGAAGGATCAGCACACTGGAAGCTGAGTTACTGGCTCTGCCTAAGAGCACTTTCGTGGGGCGTCGTGTCGTGTGACAAACGAGTTCCGTGATGGGATGTATCATCGGGCAATCGTCCTTTTTATTATCGTTCGCGCTCACTCAAACGCCGAAAGCGAGCCGAAACGAGAGAGAGGAAGCGAGAAAAGGGTCATGCGGCGTAAAGGTATCGAAGGAGAAAGCGCGCCTCTGTTACCTTCGAATCTGGACATATCCGCGAGGGTCGCTCCACTTTGGCAGCGAAAGGCTAAAAAATCGCGATTCGGCTCTTACGCTCGAGGCGTAAACACACGTTTGTGTAAAACGAGAAAGACGCTGGAACATCAAACGTAAAATTACCGGTCGCGGTTATTAAGCGGTTATTAAGCGTCTCTGACGTGGCACGAGATAGAAAGCATAAAGGAGCATTAGATCGATCTTCTATCTGGACCGAATGTTTCTAGACGTATTGTCTGGTCTGAGATCTCTCTCTCTCTCTCTCTCTCTCTCTCTCTCTCTCTCTCTCTCTCTCTCTCTCTCTCTAATTCGATGATTCCACCATTCAGTTCAAAATGCATCAAGATTGCGCGCGCGAGCACACTGCGTATGCACATTGCGTATGCACGCAAAAACACACCAGACACGCGATATCCAAATTGAAAAAGACATTACTATACACACCCAGAAGAAATCTGGTTAATATATCCCCTGGAGCGAACTTTCATCCGAGCGTATTTTTTTTAGGCCGGCTTTTTTCACCAACCGAGCCGACGGATAATCCGAGAGATGAATCTCCGTCGAGAGAGTCAAGTCTTCAAAATATGTAGGAAATGTTTCCCTATTACCGCCCTTCGACGCCACTTTGATGACACAATCAAGCGGAATCGCGATACCGCGGAACTGCTTTTTACTTCCCCGGAAACGTCCTCGAGGTTTTGCATACTTGTCGAGAATCAGGTTTCTCGCCTGAAATGGGAACAGAATAAAAACGAAACCGCCTATACGATGGCTACTATGTAAAAACCGGTATGTGAAACTAGAACTATAAAAATCAATCATTGACGAGATCCAAAGATAACATACGGCGATGCGCTACCGTTGGTCACTTGCTTTAATAAAGCTATCAGCATTCCAGAAGCGTGAGTTCGCTCTGGACCGTTTTACGAGCATCTCATGGGCATTTTGAAAGTGTGACACTTTGAATAGCGACATGTCATCGTGATAATGAGGCATTCTGCGATATTCCATCGCGCGCTATATATACGTATCTCAATATTATTGATAATGTCGTGTTATTGCTTATCATTTCTCTCAGCTCACAAGGATCAGCATCGAATTGATATCGCGCGTTTGAAATGCCCGTGGGCTGAATTTCAAACTACGTCGACTGATCGTATCTGTTGAATATACATACGTAACGCTACATCAATTCTATTGCATCAGTCGTGTTACACATAACATTACATTATATGATCAACATAATAGTTGTATAAATAGGGATGCAACGATACGTATCGATAATATCGAAATATCGATATATCGAGAGACAAGTATCGAATATTTATTGATATTTTTTGTCTCCGATAAAATCGACATATCGACACATGAATTTTACTGATTTTCGTATTTCTCAGTTACAGCTCTGGGGGCCTATTACGGTTCTACGACCGAGATTAAAATTACAAAAGTGAGTGAATTCACTAGAATATATATTATGTAATTGCTCGATGTCTAATAAATTCGCTTACTTTTATAATTTCCATCTCAATCGTAATCCATTTGAACCGTAGATATCCTGCTCCATATATGTGGTGATCTTCGGCAAATAACTGCGGCTCATTATATATTTTCTAATAAGAATACGACAATAAATTATGTGAAGATAAACATTTTTAAAAGATCTTTTAAAATTTTTCGTGCATACCCTTTATATGCATACCCCTATATGTATATATTTTTTTTATATAAATATCAATATTTTTCGAAATTATCGATAATATCGTTATCGATATTTTGAGAAATCGTTGCATCTCTATGTATAAATGACAATCATCAATGCAATTAAGCTATTAGTGATATTAACATGCAATATATACGCATTACGCGACAGAAAAATGATCACTCCATTTATCGTCGCACGAGCGGCGCAGCGAGGAAATTAGAAAAGTTTGAATGATGTCGAAGCACTCCTCTCTCGCAATCGCTCTCGCTGAAGAAATTCATTATACATTCATTTCCAACGCAAGACTATGCGCTTGGAGCGACGAGTTTGAAGGCCCATTTACAGTGTATTACAGAATATTTCTCGTCTCGGTTCTCCCGACGCGCCGTATATTTCTTCAAATCATCTTACTAGACAAACATGACGCGTCTTCATGAATAACCAGCGTTTCAGGCGAAATAAGCATACGTCTCTTTCAGGCTGTAGAAATGTGAAATGCTACATGTTGTACGACCCCATTTGCCTTTGCCGTGACAATAATTTTACACTCTCTATTTTACGGCCAGCTAAATAATGACAATTATTAAGAAACGAAAAAGCAGAATCGTGCGCGCCTGCTCGCGTTTCTGTTACTCTTGCGGCCAATTGTCGCCAATTGGAGACACGTCTTGAATTCGAAACCTTTATTACACTAATACATACTGTACTATTATCTTCACGAACATTGTATTTGTTTCTCTCTGCGATTACAGCGCGGAGAAAACAAATACAATTCTTTTTCCAATGTTCAGTTTTTCTATAATAATTGACGCCAACGCGCTGTACAAACAATTACATCTCACGACGTAAAAGCAAATTGATTAATGAGTATGTGCTCTGTAAATGTTCATGAGGAGATGAGATTTTTTTTCCTTCTCTTTCGGAGACGACACAAGTGTTCCGATTGTATAATTACCTGCGATATTATTTCTAAATGTTATTCTCTTTCTTGTTGTATCTTAATGATCTTTTTTACAATATTTTTTTGCGCACGTTTGAAACTCTCCTTTGGAAATGGGTGAGTGTAAGTTGTCAGAGGCAAATAATGAGAAGAGGTAATAATGAGAAAGCTCGCGCCTTCTTTATTGACATGTTACACGGTAATAACGTATCTCGAGGTCGTACATGCGATGTTACGTTAGTTTGCGAGCAACCTTGTGATGGAGGAAATGAAATTTGCTAACGTTACGTGGGGATCTTTGATGTCGCGTACTTCTTGGGAAAATAATCGCTGACACACTTCAGCACCGGTACGTATCGCGGAAATGAACGTCGTCGAACGTTACACAATTAGCACACGGATTTAAGAAACAATATTTGGCGTCTCTACAAACATTTGCCGGTCGTTGTGGACCTTCCTAGAACTCGTTGCATGGTTACGCATGTCGATATAGGATGGGCTTACCAAATTTAACGATAGCTCGACACTTAGATCGCGTAACATCCTGTGAGGAAAGACCAAACTCGATCTCGAATTCGCGGCGAGAAACCGGCCGCTGCGAACAAAATTTGAAAAACGGACACTCCATACGGACGAAGCAGGAAGACGAGGAGGAGGAGAAGGAAGAGGATAAGGAAGAGGATTTGGCTTAGACGATGTGACGATTTATTGTGCCACTTAAGCGATCGCTAAGCGATCGTTGTTTTGCCTATAAAATATCCAATTCTACGATCGGAAAAAGAGCGAAAGTCTAAGCTACCATTCAAATCAATAAGCGGTGACATGGAAATACGTTTCAATATCTATCCTTGAAAATAGATCGCAAGCGAGATATCTTACGAACATGTTTCCCTCTTGCACGTTGAACAGCTCACTGTTTAGAATATTGCAAATTATCAGCGTACTATCGACGTGCTACCGATTCGCAATCGGTGAAAGAGAGCGTGGTAATTTAAAACTCGTTAAAATTCTACGTCGCGAGCATTCGAGCAATTAGATTAGAATGTAGATGCGCTAACAAGAATAAGTGCGATGATCTGGGAAGATATATCAGAGAGACAAAGATGTATATTAGCGTTTGCCACGAGTTCGCCGCACATAAAACTTGCAACTTTCCGCTAATTAATTGATGAATCCAAATAACAGCAATTTCGTGGAATAACGAGTGAATAATGTTAGAAACTCGCAAGATTTGGATGTCGATTGCTGAGCAACGGTCGACAATCATCAACAGTTTTTAGAATTCTCGGATTTGCGTTTGTCGCGCATTCGCAGCTAATGTTGCATCCGCAATATACAAGAAATTTCATCGCGGTCCGATTCTAATAAGTGAAACTGCTTTCAAGAGGTTTGTTCTTACAACAACCAGTGTTCAGTTAACGCCTGCTTGAAACGAAGGGAAAAGTTGTTCGATAGAGAGTGGTTACACTTCCTTTCTCCTGCACTGAGCAGGCAGGATCGTTTCTATCGTAATCATTGACATTCCCAGGCTGGACAAAAGTCTGCTGATCGGAGTCGCGGTAATTTGATATCGATATTTGACGCAATATGAAAGTATCGGGAGGAGGACACAAGGGTGTCCTCCTCGAAGATCATGTTGCCAAGATTTGAGGATTCGCGAGGACGTCGCAGGACGCGCAAGGATTTCGCAAACGCGGTGTCGCCGCTCATAGTGTCACCGTAACATAACATGTCACGTAACGATCGAAGCAGGAAAGAAGCAACGGTCTCGAACACGAAGATTTCACTAACAAGGACGCGAGTTGCGATATATTTGCACTACATTCGGCTTTGCTTATCGCGAGCGAACCAGGTATCCTGTAATCCGCAAAATCTCAGCGGGCTCTTCGTTAACTTGACTCGGTAAACAGACGGGATTATACTTGATTCGCTTTGGTCTGCGCCTTGGTTGCGTATAAATGGTCGGAAAAGAGAATTACATTGATACAATTGGCACCGCAACGATCAAGTGAAAGCGATAGGTTTTTATTAGAATTTCTCTAATCGGCAATCTTTTTGCATTTCCGCTGGTAAGAATACTAACGAAGAAAGTCATTTCCAACACACCATCAATGCACGAATCTCAAATTATGCGTCCCACCCGTAGGAACTATCCGATCCCTCGGCAAATCGGGCAAAACTAAACGCGTGCACTTACGTGATCGATAAGACACACACACCCATCGGACCGAACCATTAATACCGCATTAACAGCATCATATTTGTTATGCGATAAATTTGCTTGTTGCTACTCGAGTAAACGTGGAAAGAAAAAAGAAATCACAAGGCGTCACGAGGAAAAAATGTGACGCCTTGCTAATCAGCGTGTTAGGCATTAATTATTCCGGGTAATTAATTTCAAAAGTAAATTAACAGGCTATATTATAATTCTCGAGTCCTTCTTCACTCTCCTCTCATTGACTCGCGATATTCCACTACGTAGATCGTCCTAACACACACATCGCGGAGAGAAAGTGCTCAACGGCCTGCCGTTATACCAATCCCGAAAATAATTAGCGGAAAGCGCCTCGTGTGTGTGTGTGTGTGTGTGTGTTAGTTTTATCGCCTTGTATACCATCGGGAATTCGGACACAGTGACGTCTCGCCGATCGGTGGTGTGTGATAGAAGCCAATCTTTTTGTCGAGAACATAAGAAAAGGACAATAATTCGCCGGAGAAGGTCGAATGTGTGCCTCGGCACGTGATACACGTAAGATACAAACCGGTTGGTGGCCGGTTCGCACTTTCTTCGATACATCTCTACGCTGGCCATGATCACCTCACTTTCGAGGTCAATGTCTAGGCCTGGGGTGTACGCCCGAGATGTGCATCACGTTGTGGCTGGCTTCTTTTGCATCGGTGCAACTTTCCTTGATTCGCGAGTGCTAGTGAGACGGAGGCACGTGCGTGTGTGATTCTCTTATTTGCCAGGAGCGCATGTGTCGCGTCTGTAATCGATGAAACCGTGCCTTCCCGGAAAAATCTTCGATTTTCCCTCGCATTCACGTACGCATCTACAGCAATGATTCGCCGTATGGTGTCACGTGACACTGAAAATATCTCCGGGATTTCAAGCAAGAGCTCCATGAGAGAATTTACACTCGATGCGTAGCAGCGTTTGCGTACGGATCGTTCGTTCCGACAGATTTTTAACTGGCGCTTCGCCGCGGCCAGTTGCAATTGGAAAACCCGAGATAAAGTTCCGAGATGCGTTTTGAGAAAAGAGAAGATTATCAAGGAGATGGAGCTCTCGTAATTACACTCATCATACCATTTTTTCCTCCTGCCGCGGTGATTTCTCCGTATTCCGCGCGGCGAACTGGTATGTCCGGCGGATCTAGTAAATGAAGAAGCAGCGAAAGTAAAACCTCTCAGATACGACCGACATGGAGAGTGCATTCGTATACGCGCGTCGATTATTTTACAGTAGAGTTATAGCACTAAATTAGCACCAAGCGACTGCACATTTCAGAAATGTTTCGTAATGAGATTGTATGCAACGAAAACATGCATTTCCTTCAAATTAAACGGGTTTTTTTTTCTTAATTGCCGGCCATCGGAACTATTCCGCAATGGACAACGATAACGCGAACGACGGAATTGTCGCGATGACTCAACACTCGAGTAATCACTAAATTAAATAATAAATAAATCACGACTAAATTAAATCCGATATCAAAGAAAAGGCTGCAGGATCCCCGAGCTGATTCGCTGAAACAGCTGGAGATTCATTCGATCGAGATTAACGATCGTTCTCCCAGCTTATTAATTCGCGAATACGGTGGGTGGGATAAATTGTCCTAATGTAATCATCGACTGAACCAAATCGTCTGAATTGTCGTGATGCTTTCTACTGTCACATGTCACATGACTAAGTGCGCGATTGACCGCGTTTGAAGGTTTCGTCGCCTCATTAAATGTCGCGGAGTGACGGGCCAGTCGGACTTGCCGTGTTCGCGTTCGCACGCACTTCCACAGCTTCATCAAATAGCGTATTAAATATGAAAATTGTTTATGTAAATTACTGAATGCGGCCTTAATCGAGGGTCGTTCAATTCCTTTGTTCAAAATCGCCCATCATCGCGACACCGCGACAAATACGCGACTTTGTCGCGCCACCGACTCGCGGCCGGCGAATATAATAACGCGCGTCCCAAACTGCTTGTCAGTGTACTGCGTAACAGAAATGAGCGATTTGTTGACAATTTCTCATCGTTTCCTCATGCCTCCCGCCGGTGTAGAATTTTGCTGTATCGAATCGTAATGCCAAATGGAGCCGCGAAAAACGCATGCGCGTTTTAACCTCAAGATATCAGTCGCGTGTTTTCCCGCTTGACTTTACGTACGCCGTTTAGGCGAAGCGCGTGCGATTTTAACGCGGAGACACTACTAAATAATAATTTAGTTGGAAAATAATAATTTAGTTGTAAAGATGAATTTTCTTCTGATTCCTTTCTTGAAACCTCATTTTTAATCCTCATCAAGTATCGCCGAAGAAAATCACGTTAACGCTGTCATGGAAAGGAAATTTCATTCCGCTGCATGCTTTTTTATTTCAGAAATAAAAAATCAAACAAAGGCAATTAAATGTTTTATTGCGACTTTCGGCCCCAGTTGAATTCGTGCTTAAAAATATGCCATCAAACTCCATCGGAGGCGTCATATTGTCATTTTTGTGCGACGAAGATGCTGAATTAAAAAACTCACCGATAACAACGCGCGTTCCAAACCGTTCGTCATACCGTAACTGAAATGAGTGACAATTGTTGACAGCTTCTTATCTTTTCCTTATGCCTCCCGTCGCGGCACGGAATTTCGCAGTATCGAATCGAGCCATGTGAAAAACACACGCGCGTCGATCCTCAGATATCAATCGCGTAATTCTCCCGCTTGACTTAACGCGTTGTTTAGACGAAGCACGCGCGCGAAGTAGCAGCGACGCAGCAGCGACGAGAGAGATCAACGTGAACTCGCGGTTCGTATTTCAGCTCCTCCGGATCCTCGAATCTCGAGCAAGTCTGTAAGGGCAGACCTGCCGGAGTGAGTCGATGACCGAGATATTAAAAGTAAGACACATGAACAAATGATGGAAGAGGGTATAAGTCGGTCGATGGAGCGTAAACTATAGCTGACAAGTCATTCACTGCAAGTGACAGGTGTGTACATATAGTCTTTATCTCTTTATATGCAGCCAGACTTGAATAATCGTGAAAATATTGATGTCAAGTGAAAACTCGAATTCAATTAACATTCGAACGCGCGTATTCCCGTGATATAACGACGAAGCCACGTCGTTCCCGCAATTTCGCGAAAACGTTTCCATTAGAGGCCCAGTGGCGCTCATGAGTGTGACAATTAGACTTGTTAAGAGTCGTGACACTCGGGTCTTTTAACTGTTTCTTCTTTCCCGCGATTTCGCGGGGACTTTCGTTAAAATTCAAATGACCTTCGAATGAAATTAGTAGGAATCAATGAATCGAATGAATTTTCAAATCGTTTGTCTTTGTGCATATGTTAAACTGCCTTTTCTTCTATTCTTTTTTTTCAATTAACCTCATCGCTTATCAAGCGATCCGAGTCGAATCGAATATAATCCCGTTCGACTTCGCTCCCTGATTACAATCATTGGCATCAGCATTGCGTTGGAAAGCACGGATCGCGCATGAGCAGTTGCATATTCCGAACCAAAGTGTGAAACCAAAGTAGATTGCACAGAATTGAAAAGAGACAAAGGCATTACACACACCGCTTGAAATAAGAAGTAAGAAGTAGCAAATCGCTCGCGTTCATCTAACCCGAGTAATCCAACGAACATTCGCCGCTTTGATAATCCCTCTTGGTGCGGACTTCCTCGTCGAGGAACGCGCTTATCAGAAGGCAATGACAATATGCGTTGGCACATCAAAGACCCTCCGATCGTTCCATTTACGACGCCTTTTACGAACGTGTGAACGCTAACTGCTGTGCTGCAGCACAGCACACGTTACGCACGAGCTCGACGCCACAAGCGTCACAAGCTGCGTCGGCAGGCTCCTCCGACGAAGCTTCAGCTTCGACATTACACGCCGATGAGCTTATTTTTCCCCGTGGCGGCGATCCCTTACCCAAGGAGTAGCGCTCTTCCTCGCTGATTTCTCCGTCTCGCGACCCGTCGCGATCGCGGTCACGCGCGACTCTCCTCCACCTCGTCGGCCACCCTCAGGCAACAACCTCTCCGGTCGGTGTCGCCGTGCGTCGCGCGCCAGGGAGATCCGGTCGAATAAGACCCGCGGCTCTCATTCGACGAGGTGCGCGATGATACGTAGACCCGGGGCTCGGCGGCGACCTCTCAACCGAGCGAGCCCGACATTCGCGCCTTGTTCAACGATCGCCAGCCATGTCAACGATCCCGCGAAGCAACGGGCGCACACACGCACCACACACCGTCACCATCACCCACGAATGATCACGAGGGCTCGGTGTCGCGCGGCACAGCCTCCCGTCCCGTCAAAATCGCGAGGTGCGCGGAAACGAAAGTACCGGCTCACTTCGCGTCGCGTTTCCGTCGATTAGCGATCAGCTTTCACACGCTCGCGCACCGCACCTCCTATCAGTACCGCCGATGGAGAGTAAAAAAAGAGGGAAAACGCTAACGCACAGGAGCGACTCTCGTTCCTCTCTCGTTTCTCGCTCTCGCTCTCGCTCTCGCTCTTTCTCGCCGTCTCTTTCTCTGTGCCAGGCCTTTCCCGATCTCGCGGAGGGTGCAGGCGCCGGCCGGCCGCCATCATAGAAATCAATACAACCCTTAAGGGGAGCTTACACCGTGTGTATGGGATTTCGTCGAGCGAACGCTTTCGCTTCGCGGGTCGACAACCCCGGGTCGCGACCTCGACCACTACGATTTTCGAACGCTGCTTGGAAACGACAGGGTCTCGCCCTGGTCGCATCTCGACTCGTTTCCATCGTCGCGAACAGACGAGTCAAGGAGCCAACGAGCCTCATCGTACAAACAGCGTCGACAACCGAGCTCGCGGGTAGTTTCGGTTGTCAGCAATCGATGTCAATTTCGATTTGCCACTGGCCTTGTGTACATTTAGGCAGACAAGGTGTAACCTGTCGGTTATCTCAACCGTAGAAACGCACCGAACCTTCCGCTCGTTTTTTGACCTCCGCAACATTTTTATTACGTGTGACACCTTCCTGTCCAATTAGATCTCGACGTTTCCACCTTCCCAAGCAGCGCGATCGATATCTTCCTAGTCGGTGTGTCCGCAAACACCCGACTTCCTCGCCGTTGAAGAACTAGACGATGAAGGGTCTCGGGCGAAAAGTAAACGCTTCTATTTCCCTTCCTGGATCCGCTGACGCTAACTGCAACACAGGCGGGAAACTGCGGACAGTCGTCCGACAGTCGAGGATGGAATTATCGGGGCTCGGAAAAAGCGGCGATCAGCCGCTAATGATTCATCCGTCATTTGTCACCGCTTGACCAACGTGTATACATAGACTAAGCATTTGTATACTTTCACTACGGTTGAAGAAACGAGCTGAACCGGAAATTGGTAGTTGAGGATCGAGGGAGAGAGAGAGAGAGAGAGAGAGAGAGAGAGAGAGAGAGGGGGAGAGAGAGAGAAAGAAAGTATTAGCAAATAATCTTTTAGTCTTAAGTTACTATTTTCCGATCTGCGGCCAAGATTTTTGGTGTGGTGAAAACTTCATCCTGGTGATTCAGCACTATCTAACATTCGGACGTTACGGTTTCGAGCGGTAATGCGGAAGTAACAAATCGGAAACGCACGTACAGCCGGCTGATTCCAAATTGCAACACTTCCTTCCGATGAGTTTCGTAACGCTTCCCATATCCAATAGGGAAATTCGTTTTTCAATCATCCTCAGGAAATTTTTCATCTTCCTTGTTGGATACGGAAGACGTTGCAAGAGTCGTCGGAGAAGAAGCTTGCGACCTTTGATCAGCTGGCCGCACAAGACATGATTCTCTAGAAACGTCGAACTGCGAAATGTAGATGCAGAGTACGGCTTAGACGTTGAGTTGTATTTATTAGAAGAGAGTAACGAGGACGAGAGACGGTAGAAAATGGATACGCAAGAGGACTTTCTATGTGCAGTCTTGTGCCCCTCTCTCTCTCTCTCTCTCTCTCTCTCTCTCTCTCTCTCTCTCTCTCTCTCTCTCTCTCTCTCCCTCCCTCTCATTTTGACCGCCTCACCTAGTATTCATATACCATGTACATATATGTCAGTTCTCCCACGCGATATAAAAGTTTTTCCTAGCAATACCAATAGTTACATGAACGATGTCCAAATGCAACTCAAAATCGAATATGACTGCTTTGAGATCAGCGACGGAGAAAAAAGGATGAAGAAGAGAAAGAGGGAGAAGAAGCAATCAGAATCGCCGATTGATAAAGATAAAAATTTCATGTTCAATTCCGACACGGGTCGGCGAGCAAGAAGTTACGAAAATCTTCCACATTAAAATATATTTCTAAAGACACAACTTTGAAAAGCAGAAAAGAAGGAAAACCAAGTCTAGACGATGCGCTCGGGTCGCGATGCAACAATTGCTGCAAAACACAGCGATTTCCGAAGCAGAACCGATTGCTTCTTCGCGCGTCTTCCGGCTGCTCCGAAGCTCGATGCAACTCGCGCTAGACAAATACGGCGAAGCGGCCGGCCGGATCATTCTTCCTCGATGATCAATGACAATCAATCTTTCATAACGGGAAAGTCAGGATTGTCCGTGCCTGTTTATCCGTAGCATCCGTAGGAAGCGGCTAGAAACTGACGGCTCCCTTGCCATTTTACTGTACTATGTCCTTGAAGAGGAGAGACTTACGAGAGAACGAAGCGAACAGGCACGAAAGATCTCATCGAGGCCGTCGATCGAGGTCAGGTTTTAGACGCGCATGACGTCAAGGTCTAAATAGACGGTACCGTTGTGCCGTTCAGGACGCGATCGAGAGGAAAGGGAAGGACGCGTCAGCGTGTGCTGTAGCGGGTTGCGATCTCTTCACGCGCGCGCGCGCGCATTTCTTTCTCATTTGCGAAGCCTGCCGGGCTGCCTGCATCGGGACGAGCTATCCGTAGCCATACCAGACGCCTCTGTACTGACCCACTCTCACTCTCACCTTTCTCTTTCCCTCCGTATCTCTTCGTATTTTCTCCTCTCAAGAGCGTATCCGCGTAATATAAAGATGATAGGAACGACTCTCGAAAGAATTTCGTTATCGTCTACGCGCCGTTTTCATCTTAACACTTTCGATACATTTTTGCACGATCTTGCGTATTCTCTCTCTGTTGCCAGCCTCCGTTGCTTCGTTTTTCTTTGATCGAACATATAAATTACTGCACGATATCTCTTTCTCCATTATGGTAGTCTCTCATCGTCCAAGGTCAAAGGTCAAAATTGAAACGTGTAAAGTTCTCGTACGAGTTTACGCTTTGAACTACGCGAGTTAGCTCTTATTGGTTCATAAAATTTCACTTTGGCTATGCTATCTGAGAGTCTTGTAATATATATTTATTTGCGTTTCTCTTTTTTTTTATTTCTCCAACCGGATGCAGATTGAAATTGACTAAAATAATTGGCAAATCGATAATCAAAAGTAATCAATCGTCATAAAATGTAATTCCGAATAATTCGATCGATTAATAAATTGATTATTAATAATACAATCTATTAAATTAAAATGATGAATTGAAACAGTTGTTATCTGTGCAATTACGATTTACTCAATGTTAATTTGGATTATTTCAAAGTTTCAGTCGATTAATGCCCGACACTGGTTGAAACGTATCTGCGTCAAATAGGAAGACACTGGGCAATTCGCGGCAAGTAATTTGCATACACGCGTAAGCGGATGATAGCACTTGCAATTGGGCTAAATCGATAGCTAATTGATAGCAAATTGATTAATTGCCGTGCCTCGTGCACGTCGCGAAGGACGCCGAAAGCGCGTCGTCAGTCGACCACGGCCTAAGATGAAGAGCGCACTACCTCTGGTAGTTTTGCTTCACCTGTGTTGGAATTCTCTCCCGGAAGTATGCTCCGGTACAAGGTAAATGACATCGTCGTACTCGTTTAAAAGTCATTTTCGCGCCATTACGCACTGCGACGAGTCGACGGCGCGTTTCGTCGCGGCGCCTTTTATCGCTTTCGACGATTTTCGAGGAAAAACGTCTGTGAATAATTTCGCACCAAGGAGCGCGGAGTAAGTTCGAAATTACTTTTTTTGCGATTTTGACATATTTTTCACCTTTGGCGTCACAAACGAGCTGCTGTGTAATTTACAGGGTAAAGAAAATCCGCGAGTATGATCGTTCGAAAATGATAAGACAACGGTCGTTGATTTCCACGTCGCGATGAAGCGAATCGCTACATAATTTTGTTTGAATAATTTGCAGTTTTTCTCAGAGAAGAGATTGTTTCTCTTCCTGCGTTTAACGCGTCGAGAAAATTTGCAATGAGTCATTAGTTACGCGTTATGACATTAATCGTATGTAAAGAGCTATTAGAAAAAATTCTTCTACACATTTCGTGTAAACATGCACCGTGAATATTTAAAGAAAAATGAATGCGTTGACAAGAACGATTAGATATATTTAATCAACGCTAATGCATAAGACAACTTAAACAATAAGAGAATATAGAATATTTCTCGCAGTTTGTTCAACGAGAATGTCAACAATTGTACTGTGACGCCGAGACTCATTCTACCCGATCATTATGTTAAAGGTAATACGCATATTACTGTAAGGAAACATCCTTACAGATATAACGAACAATAATAAATAATAACGAAACAAAACAATCCACAGAGATAAGACCACCATCGGCAAAGGACGCGCCTGTAGTAGTGAACTTTAACATTTTAGTGGTTGACATTAATTCGATCAATGTTGAAGATATGGACTTCCGGTAAGCCGAAATATTTTCAGAAGGTGTCCAGAGACGTAAAATTCAATTAAAAGATCAAAATACGCTAATTTTCATTAGAGATTTAAAATTTAATCAAATATAATATATAGTAAAAAAATATATTTAAAAAGTCCTCCAAAAGTCATAATCAAGTATTACAAATATAAATAAATTATCCGTCACAACAGAAAAGAGTCAGATATGATAAAATATTTAATAATTATAAAAGACACAAGTTTCAGTCCGATTTTGGATTTTTTTCAATGTTACATTACGCTCTTACAGTCCTTCAACTAATTATACAATAATTGTATATTTGATTGTATATCATAAAGCCTTTATTCTTAATTTTCTGACAGAAATTTATGCGCACGTAAAAAAGTCACAAACGTGTGCGATCTATTGATATACATTGACACATTTATTAGTGTAGAGATTTATTCGAAAACATATACATTAATTAGTGTAGACATGTTCGTCAGTCAAAGTTGGATGGAATCTCGACTTAACATGCCTCAGGACATATTCGAAGAGGACGACGACTACGTTATACTTCCGCCAGAATTCTTCGACAATCTTTGGCAGCCGGATCCGTACTTCTTGAATTCAAAAGTGTCCGGTAAGCACGTACAATTGAGCAAGTTATAACGCAACAAGTTGTCTTCCCAGCGGAAACCGCAAAATTAAATGTTCTTTTTTCAGAGATCGCGACCTTGAACCACAAGTTTTCCCTGGTCACGTTATACCGGAATAAAACTGTTAAGTATTCCGCGCGAATTAATGCCATTGTCGCGTGTCAGATGGAATTTCAATTGTATCCGATGGACATCCAGATCTGCCCGATTTATATAGAAAGCTGTAAGTGAGCGCGCGAAAGTGAAAAATGTAATTATACAACGGCCAAATAACGGCGCAAAAAAACTCGACTTCATATATTCGATGAAATATTATTTTACATATTCGATTATATTTCCTTTATTTCTCAAATAGATAAAAATGTTTCTAACACGAAAATGTTTCGAGATCTTTGCGAGATTCAAACAGTGTGACAAGTGTCAACAAATGTTTGGACAAACCGTCATTTGCCGTTTAAAGATTTTTTACGACAGAATTTATCACTGCATTTACATAGAAATGAACAACAAACTCGCTTTGCGATTCATCGTCTTCGTATAATCGGAATATTTAATGCTATCTAGAATTATGTATTCCGTGGTTCATGTTTTCAAGTTTACATGACTTGTTTCGTCCGCAAGAGCTAGAAAAAAGTGGGCAGTGTTCCAAAGTACAATTTTGTATGAGACAATGCAAGCGCTCAAACTCGGTAAATTGTTCGTTTATCTGTTGCAACAAGCCGATTTACTTATTGCAGTTTCCTACAATAGAAAGAAGCTACACTTAAAATGGGGCGCAGGCGGTGTCACGGTAAATCCCGAGCTAAAGTTGTTGCAATACGACTTCGGGAAGCCTGCGGTATTCGAGGAGATCATAGATTACATGTTGGAGAAAAACGGTACGACGTATCTGCGGAATTGAGAAATAATTTTCATGTATCACTTAGCTGACACTTGAGAAATTCAGTCGTTAACTGCATTCGCTCTTCTGCCCGACGTCATTATTTGCTCAACAACTATACATTGAAAGAAAGGATACTAAAAAAATAGAAGATACTTATACGGTGGATGTGAATAATATGTTCATTTGTATTCATATCTATATTTTCACACTGAAAAAAAATATTGTTAGAAAATGAAAAAATATACATTTCCTTAAAACTGTTTCATGTCATGAGACTCCAATTGTATATTCTGTTTAAATAAAAGCATTTAAATCTAAGCGTGTATATTATTAGCAGCCACCGAATATCTTTTTATTTTTAGATATTTTTCTTGCAAAGTAACATATACATATCCATATTGAACTCAAAGAATTTAAGAAACAGTACGACGATTCGTCTGAAAAACATCCGAAAGGTAAATTTTACAGGAAATTTTTCAAGATTGGTCGTCTTCTTCCGCTTCGAGAGACAAATCGGTCACCACTTGATACAAACGTTCGCACCGTCGATGTTGGTAGTAATGCTCTCTTGGTTCAGCTTCTGGCTGGGTCTGGATGCGATTCCTGGTCGAGTGGCTCTTCTGGTCACGAGCATGCTTACCCTGGTAACGATGTTCACGGGTCTTAAGAGCGACATCCCGCCGGTAGCGTACATCAAGGTGAGTTTGCGCACGTACTCCAACATTTTGTAATGGTCTTACGCGCGCCGAACATCTTTATCTTTGTGTGTACATAAGTACCTACTTTTTCCTTTGATACAAAGCTTCACACACTACTCGCGTAGGCGTTGGACGTGTGGATGGCTGGCTGCATGATGTTCGTATTCGCGGCTCTGGGCGAATTCGTCGTGGTCAAAGTGCTTGACTTGCGACATGTCGAAAACGATTCGCAGAGTTTCATAGGATCTCGCTTCTTTTCGGTTCGTATCTAATTTAATTATAAAAATAGAATTTGTGCGCCAATTTCGAAGACGCGTGCAATAATGATATCAATCGATGTGCGGAAATTAATCGAATTAAAAAAAAATGCGTTGTAAAAACTTTCTCCTTCAATTTTATTTTCTTTTTTTTTTCAGCGATTTACAGCGATAGAAAAGAGGCAAAGCATTTGGGATAATGAATTTGTTTATGTAAATAAACCGAGAAACAAGCAAATTAGCAATCGATACCTACTGCCAACGGTATGGCTAGATGCTGAATGTCAGATGATGCAGTCGCGTAAGACACGCTCTCAGAAGATCGATTGTTACAGCAGAATTGTTTTTCCGATACTCTTTCTGCTTTTCGTCGTTACATATTGGCCGATAGTGTTGCTGAAGAAGGCGCCATAATGAACGAGACAAGTCCTATTTAGAAACCGTTGCAACATTAGCACATTCCGTACGTGTTATTCTGTAATCGGTATACCCTCCAAATTTTGCTGAAATGCGTAAACCCCTGCTGCCATTATAACTCGAAAACAAAAGTCGAAATGTACTACGAATTTATATGTGTAGAAAAATGAAATATACAATCTTTCTCTCTCTCTCTCTCTCTCTCTCTCTCTCTCTCTCGACGTTCGTTTATATTTTATAAATATAGCTTGTTGTATATGTACATTACAATGTACATACAAAGTATAAAAATAAGAATTTTTCTATAAAATTTAGATAGAAAGCCTAACCGGTCACTTCCTTTTCTTCTTCTTCTTCGCTCGAATTTTCTACATCTGTAGAAGAATCTTGCCACGGTTCAGTTACATGATTAACCGAATCGTCATCATCATTCAACTCATTTTTATCTGATGCATGTTTGGATAACTTGTCCGTCAATTTCAGTTCTCCCACGTTCAGTATGTAATTTAACGTATATTGGTTAAAATCGCATCTGCAAAAATATCCCAAATTAACTTGCGATGTTTAATATTAACGTGCTGTGTACATTAATTAAAAACATTTAGTAAAACCAACATTTTACTCAAGTCGTCGTATTTCTTCTGCATATTTTTCTGCAACATCAACAACACTGGCATTTGAAGTGCAGCATTAATCTGCGACCCACGTTTCGTCAGGATTGTTTCTATCCAGAGCAGATAAAAATGTATATGTCTGGTGGGTTCCAATTCGGACGCTATAAATTTCAATAGCTTCTCTATGTAAATATCTGGCATACTCGTCGTCGTCAATCCAACTATAATAGCAGAAAGGTGAAACAAATATGCATCATGTATGAGATTATTGATAAAGTCTATAAAAATTTTCTCAAAGATACTCATACGTGGACTTACTATCTTTGTATGGAATAGTCTCCAAAATTTGTTGCGTCAGTAACTTCTCGTTTAATTTCAACGCCATCATCAGTGCTAGAACAAGTATTATTGATTAGGTTTATCGTTCAGTCGTGTGTATTATTGTTGCTACTTATGTTATTAATTTTAACTTCATCTACTATAAAATTGTGCACAGGAAAATATTCCACTGTTAAGAAAATTATGATCACTCGGTTTATTCTCCTTCTTTTAAGTATTATATTTATACTTCAATGCAGTATGCATTTTTCTGAGTTTACCTTTCGCATACTCTTGCTTCTCAAGCATTTCTCTTGCTGTGTCTGGTGTAATTCCAAGTTCCAACTGAAAAGGATCGAACATCAATCCGACATCCAACGAATATATCAATAAACCTTCTGTTGTCGCTGCAGCCCACGCTTGTCCTATTTCACAAAATTAATATTAGTTAAACTAATATGTTTATACAATGTATCAAGATAATAACAACTATAATGCAAGATAACATATATTTAATAAATAACAAAATTAATAACCATTATATTATTATTCATTCTTACCTGTAGGAGAAAATTGTAAACTGAGTACTCTCACTTCTGGTTTAACCCTTCTGCTTGCCATATCACCAGTTTTGACACCTGGCAAACGTAATGATATATTCCCACCCTCGCGATATTCAATTAAAGCCTTGTTTCCAAATTCAGACATGTATCTTCTGTTTATAACTTCCTACATTGAAAAAGAAACAGTACAATGAAACAGTTGAAAAGAAGAATAGACTTGTGCTTTTGTGCGACACTAATTACTTACATCCACCCCATCCAGCGATCTGTTCTGAGTGATCTCAAATTTCTTCAACAACGTACATACTTCAGTATTATAAATGCATACATTTTTCGAACGGCCACCGGCTAATATGCATATACCATCAGCTGAGTAACATAAGCTAGTGAAAGCTCTGAAAAAATAGAAATAGGAAGAAAATAAATTATAAAGTTAATACCTGATAATACATTCGTTAAAGAGCAATATACATTCGATGTACAATATTCCCGGTGATCTGATACATTTTGATTACTTACTTTCCCTGTAAATTCTTTTTTGCCGTGATGAGATCAGTTTTGGTTCTACCAGCGCCTAAATCATTCCTGCCCTCGATATAAGCTCTTTGTGTCGCAGTTTTACAATTGAAAAACGAAATTTGTCCGTCCAACGTGGCAACCGCAACTTCTTCCCCGTTCGGTTTGTAAGTTACGTACAATGCATCAGCAGTTAACTGTATCGTTTCATGTGCGGAGCCATTCTCAATAGCATTCCATATTTTCAGTGTTTTATCCCAGGATACAGATGCCAATTCTGTGCTAGTGACATTGGGATTGAAGGCCAGACTCGCTACGGGTCCTTCATGACCGCCTAATACCTGAAAATGGATTTTATCGAAAAACCGTTTAGTACTTTAAATCCTAGTTTTACATATATCTACGATATTAATATTATACGCACCTCTAAGAGAGTCCCAAGTTTCATGCTCCACAAGAATATTTCGAAGAAATCTTGACCGCCTGCCGCGAGAAACTCGTCGCTCGCATCGATCGCCATGCAGGAAAATTGCACCGGCCGTGGCGAGGTGAGAGTACGAAAATTTCTGTACCTCACTAGATCGTATGCGCGAACGGTTCCATCCAGCGAAGCAGATGCGATGAATTTACGATTATGGCTGAAGAGAACGCTTGATACTGACGAGGTGTGTTCGTGAAACGTGAGCGTGCAAAATCCAGTCATTGTATTCCACAATTTCATCTTCCCATCGTCGCCACCGGTGACGATGTATTGGCCATCCGGACTGTATGCTAGACAATTTATGTCAGTTCGATGTCCTTGCTGCTTCATAGCATACGTCTCGCTTTGCCATTCCCAAACTAATAACTGACCAGCGTGAGAGCATCCTACAGCTATCCAGTCACCGGTAGAATTTAAAGCGACTGATGAAATACGCTGTCGAGAAATACTGTGAAACCGAACCAGTGATTACGTATGTAATCGATAAATTAAGTATCAGCAATATAAGTATATAAAAAAAAATTAAATATACATGTATAGTTACAACAGTAAAAATAATTATGTAAAAATTATAATATATCTTCAATTATTTTCTTTGATAATTAAATATTAGATCATACCTTAATGAATGAATCATGTTGACATCGGGCATTTCATATAAATAAAACGAGCCATTATTGAATCCAACAACCAACATATGAGTGTCACAATGATAAGTTGCTGCAGTAAGCTTTGCATCCTTATAATGCTTTCGAGGTTCATCTGCTAAGTAATGGCGTGCTAATTTCTTGTAACCTAATCTTTTAATTTCAATATTATTTTCTTCTACAATATCTTCTTCTATAGCATTTACCTCTTCTACAGCGTTATCTTGTGGCAGATTCTCTAATAAAATATGCTCTTATAAATAAAACACATTACTCATATTCTAGTTATTTTTATATAATTATTTAAGAACGTGTTAAATTGAAAAAAACTTATAAAAAATTTATAGAAGAAACTTTTATAAGAAATTTATAAAATAATTGTGATAAATAAGATAGAAAAATAACCTGATTCTGTAAAATTATTTTTTAAAATATGGGCCTTTGGCTTTTCTATAGCTTTTCTTGTATCAATATCATCTTCACTGTCACTATCGATAGGCTTTCTTTTTTTCACAGGTGGTTTCCACTCAACTAAATCATCTGGATCAATTGTGCATTGCCAGATACAAATCCGGCCATTTCTGTCAAACAAATCCACACACATTTATAAAATCTGTAGCATATATATTTAAAATAAACATCAGCTTATTGACTTAGCTTATATCACTTTTAAATTTTATGTCGATATTTTTAAACATTTTACTTACTTGCTGATAGTATAGATGTCATAATTTTTACTCTCAAAGAAGCACCCTACAATTACATCTGAATGACAACCCAATGTAGTTACTCTAAAATTTGCCCATTTTTGTAAACTATAGATTTTTACAGTAGTATCTTTGGAACCAACTGCTAATAGTTTTGAGTCAAAAGACCAATTGAGGCATGTTGTTTCTGCAGTAGACTCATGGAACGCACGTGTCATAACAAATGGATTATAGTCTCCACATTGTAAGCGAGGTGCATTAAAGACAAAAACTATAACATGAAAATATAAATTATTTTAAATAATAACTAGGAATATTATAATTTCATGCTTAACTTCATTATACAATTAACTTAATACATAATAAATCACAATATTATTAACAAAGTTGTAATGATAAATACCTACCACCACCTCCTTTGCAAACTGCAAAATGTTTCCCATCTCGAGAAAATTTTACACGTTTCGGATGTCCTTTGAGCCTGTATTTATGTAAAATAACCTTGCTTATCATGCTTATTACATGAATTTCACCATCTGTACAGATGATATAAAATTATGCATTTTTCTATGATATCATTTCTTTGTAAATATATTTGCATAATTGCTTTTAGAAATATGTATCTGAAAAAAGAAATCTTACCCGCATTAACTGCAACCAACATGCCACCATTTGGTGATATATCAATGGTAACATAATTAAATCTACTTTCCACAGGAAGTGTTGTGGATTTATTACTGAAAGAAAAATTATTTAAAATATAAGATATTTTAAATGCTATATGGAACGTTATCGAATTTGTAGAAATTGTCTTAAGATTGAATATCAACCTTAAACATATAACATACAATGAAGCTTAAGAAAATTATTATACAAATTATTATATAAAAGAAGCATGATTTATTTAAATTTAAAAGTGATATATTTCGTTGTACTCACTTCTTCAAGTCATAAATTGTGATTCTATTGCCCACAGGGCTAATGACTGATGAACCATCTGGAGAAAAGAGTAAATCCCCTTTTCGATAAACTGTGCCAAGTAAATTACTAAACTGTAATAAATATAAAAAAATTAATAGTATGATATATTTATGTACATATTTCTTACAATTTAAATTTCCACTACAATTTCTACTAAATTTTAGAAATCCTTTTCCAAGCTTTGCTTCTATGCATGCTATAAATAAAAATAAATAAATGGTAACAAGAGAGTATAATTACATTCGTTATGTTAAAAAATTTTAATACATATAAAAATTAAGTTAACATTATTAATGAAAAGATCACGATACAAAGTTATAAGTTATATTCAAATTTTAACATTCACTAAGTGTATAATGTTTATATAATATAACCTAGTACACATGCTCAATAGTAACGTACAGAAAATATAAATTCACAGGTAGGTTATGGTCAAATGTAGGTTAAAAATAATAAATGTAAGAAATATATCTTTTAAAATTTAGTAGAAATGAAAGAAACATATAATTTTACAATAAACGATTACCTTATAGGAGAATTTCATCTTTTTTCTAAGAAGGTGTAACTTTTTTTTTGTAATATCACTTTATACAAAACACGTTTTCATCTCAACTCTCGAAGGTAGTTTATTGATTGAATGGCGCTCAGGGTCGCCCGACTTCCGTTATGGCCGAAACCAGAGAAAAACCTAAGAGCGGCCATCAGCGAAGATTCAGAAATTTTTATGAATTCGACACGTCCCCTGAGGAAATAAACGTCAACTACGACGATGTCGCTCAGTAACGAAGTGTGTTTGTGATAGTTTGGTTCATATCTGAGCTATTACACAGAATATAGTGAAAATTATATATGTATCATCAAGAGAAATCATCCCAGTAAACACAATATTGTGTTATTTTTAGAAATTTCAAATTCAAATTTTTTTTTAAAGGTATATATATGTACATAACAAGTTTTTACATTTCTTTTTTAATATTGGGCACTATTAACAAACGTGTTAAATTTTTATAACACGATATAATTTTTACTTTTAAAAGTTTATGTACAAATATTATAAAAACTTATGTTATGTACATAATATATATCTTAAAAAAGAAAATAATTTGAATTTGAGATTTCTAAAAATATTAAGTTAAGTATACAATAATCATATATATATGTTAGGTTTCTCAGTTGGCGCTACTGTTCTAATATATCACTTCTTTTGTACAGTAGAAAAGTGTTGCAGAGTTTTGTTATAGTTATAAGTTTTACTTGTAAAAACTTATATACACATATATACAATAAAAAAAATAATTTCAGTTTGATACTTCTAAAAATAACACAATACGTGTTGCGCTTGTACTTAGCGCCTTCTTTTTACCTTTTTGTTTAAAAAGGTAAGTTTTATATAATATTGAATATACGTACGTTTCACGTATAACGTGATTGACTTGGAGTACTCCGTGCCCACGCGTATTATTCATAGCGACGCATTCATACTTTTCCTGATCTGTTACATCGGATTCGATAATCTGCAAGACACCTGAAACATAAAATGTGATATTCTCGAATAGCGTTCCTCTCAGGATTTTCTTGTCCAAAGAAAGATGCGATGATGCGATCGCAGATCCCGTGTATATCATATCAATAGAGACAGTTTGAATTCGGCGTAATATGATTCTTGGAACAGATATAAATAAATATTGTGAAGTTTGAAGCGAATCTCTCACAGGCATGCTTTGAAAACACGAGTTGTTTTCATTTTCAGCTAACGGACGACGCAGGCATCAACACTGATCGGCAAGGTCAGCGACTGGTGGGGGGTAACCGTGCCTTCCCGATTGTTTGGATTCGTAGGCTTATATATGACTCCGTGATTGCGGAAAGGACATTGCGCCTCGGGCCGACGAACGACGCGCATACCGCGACGCAGAGTACGAGTGTCGGTAGTCGTATCGGTTAATACGCGTTTCTTTGTCCGAATCTTACTTGCGCGAGTGTTAGAGCTAGAGTCAGTGTCGTCGCCAGTGCTACGATGGAATATCCGGGGGTGCTGCGACGGAGTAACCAGAAGGAGGACGTCGGATCGAGAAGTCAGGATGGAGAGAGGACTTGGAGCGCGCCGAGAGACGTGGACAGCGATACATCATGTATGGTATTCGAGGTACCTCGAGTAATTATTATTACGCAGGATTTTTCTGATTTTAACGGACCTTACTCGAAGTAAGGACATACCCGAGTCGAAATTAAATCAGCATTCATAGTTTATCATGTGAAAAATGATAAAATAGCTTGAGATTTGATTATTCGTTAACCTAATTTCACGTAACATGAGTTCTATTTTTCTTTTCTCATAAAATATAAATGTCTATTCAAGCAAGGTTGCTGAGGCAAACTAAGGTTTATGAATACAAATTTTTAATTATGTTCTCAATAAAAAGTTGCACATAATTTAGAAAACTATGAGTAATGATCTTAGAATCTGATATAAATTTTACAAGTGTTGATTTTTATTCGTCTAATAATGCTCAGATTGTTGTTTTCGTTTAGAATCTACTAGAATGTCCGTTTCTCATTCTTGTTTATCTTTCTTATTGTACCGAATCTGAATTAAAATCTCTATTAGTGAAACAGCATTATTAGACATAACCGTTGTCTTTGCCTTTGCAGCTTTAGCTCTTTTGAGAGCTACAATTCTCATCATTCTCATTAGAAAAAAGAAAAGAAAAAAAGAGAAGAAAAAAGGAAAAAAGAACTTTAAGAATGATGAGAATAAAAAGTGTTTTTCATCTCCCATTTCCTCTAATTCTTATATGATTATTTAATCCTTATATATTTATCTCGCGCACAGTTCTAACAAAGGCAGTTCTATTTACGTTTTTATCTTTGTTCTCTTTCTTGCGCTATTAAGCGAATATATAATCAACATCAACAAAAATTACTCATTTAAATTAAGAATATAAGGATTAAGTACATATACATTGTCGAGATAAACAAGTATTAAATAACTGCGGAACACGTCGCTGTTGAAGACTCATCATGGGCGAGACTGCGAGAGTAGCCAGATGTAACATTCAGGTAGGACAAAGCTTGTTCACTATTGCGCATCTAGATATTCTGCATTGATTTTTCAAATTGGATGCAACTTGCAGGATCAATGTAGAATTAATATTTCGACTCGGGAAAGACTTTTTTTTTATCAAATCCTAACTTGTAGAAAACTATCGATTTGAATGTCGGCAAGAAAAAAACGGAGATACTTTTGATAGATATTTGACAAAACACCGGATCGGTATTTATCCAACGCTTAAAAAGTAACACGGAGAATGTTTTAGTTGGATGAATAAATTTTCGTTACTTTCCGCTTGCGGTTCTCGATCATTAGCGGCGATTCAGAAACGAAGAGAGAGGAGAGCGAGAAAGAGAGAGAAACATCTTGCCAGGAATTCTGCAGATCGGTCCATTTCGACAGATTCGGTATTAAAATATTAGACGTAGAAAAAATAAGAACGAGAAAAAATTTTTTATATTACAGTTAGTACAGAAAATCCGACGTACTTTTGTCAAAAAGAGATGAGTACCAAATTTTCTACAAGTTAGGACTAGGATAGAGAAAACGTCAAATCTTTTGCGACGATGGAATTAAACAGCAATATAGATTTTGATTTACGATATTAATCGATATTCGATTTCCGGTACTGATTTACTTTCTCATTTCTCTATAAGAGAAGAAAAAATTAATACGAATCGTTCGTTTATATATCTGAGTTAATTTGTTGAATAAATTAGAGGGGTAAGTACCTGAGAAATGAGAACGAATTGTCATTGCACTTGGACAATCTTCTGACATTGATTTCTGGTATTGATCGATATTCGATTTTCGGTACTGATTTACTCTTTCATTTTTCTACAAGAAAAAAGAATTGATACGACTCGTTCATTTATCCGTGTTAATTTGATGAATAAATTAAATATTGATCGGTCTTCAATTTTCGGTACTGATTTATTCTCTCATTTCTTTATAAGACAAGAAAAATTGATACGAATCATTCGTTTAGTCGAGTTAATTTGTTGAGTAAATTAGAGGGATAAATACCTGAAAAATGAGAACAAATTGTCATTGCAATTGGACAATTTTTTGACACTGATTTACAGTATTAATCGATATTCGATTTTCGGTACTGATTTACTCTTTCATTTCTCTATAAGAAAAAAAAAATTCATACGAATCGTTCATTTATCCGCGTTAATTTGATGAATAAATTAAATATTGATCGGTCTTCAATCTTGGGTACTGACTGATTCTCTAATTTCTTTATAACAGAATAAAAATTGATACGAATCGTTCTTTATCCGACTTAATTTGTTGAGTAAATTAGTGGGGTAAGTACCCGCAAGACGAAAACAACTTGTCATTGCACTTGGACAATTTTCTTGACATTGATTTATGGTATTGATCAGTCTTCGATTTTCGGTACTGATTTATTTTCTCATTTTTTTGTAAGACAAAAAAAATTGATACGAATCGTTCGTTTATCCTGGTTAATTTGTTGAATAAGATTAGGGGGGTAGGTACCTGAAAAGTGAGAACAAATTGTCATTGCACTTGGACAATTTTTTGACACTGATTTATAGTATTAATCGATATTCGATTTTCGGTACTGATTTACTCTTTCATTTCTCTATAAGAAAAAAAAATTCATACGAATCGTTCATTTATCCGCGTTAATTTGATGAATAAATTAAATATTGATCGGTCTTCAATCTTGGGTACTGACTGATTCTCTAATTTCTTTATAACAGAATAAAAATTGATACGAATCGTTCTTTATCCGACTTAATTTGTTGAGTAAATTAGTGGGGTAAGTACCCGCAAGACGAAAACAACTTGTCATTGCACTGTCATTGCACTTGGACAATTTTCTTGACATTGATTTATGGTATTGATCAGTCTTCGGTTTTCGATATTGATTTATTTTCTCATTTTTTATAAGACAAAAAAATGGATACGAATCGTTCGTTTATCCGGGTTAATTTGTTGAATAAGATTAGAGGGGTATGTACCTGAAAAATAAGGACAAATTGTCATTGCACGTGTGCAATTTTTTGACATTGATTTATGGTATTAATCGATATTCGATTTTCGGTACTGATTTATTCTTCCATTTCACTGTAAGAAAACAGAAAATTAACACGAATCGTTCATTTATCCGCGTTAATTCGATGAAAAAATTAGGTATTGATCGGTCTTCGGTTTTCGATACTGATTTATTCTGTCATTTCTTTATAAGAAAAGAAAAATTAATACGGATCGTTCGTTTAACCGAGTTAATTTGTTGAGTAAATTAGAGTGGTAAGTACCTGAAAAATGAGAACAAATTGTCATTGCACTTGGACAATTTTCTGACATTGATTTATGGTATTAATCGATATTTGGTTTTCGGTACTGATTTATTTTCCCATTTTTAAAAGGCAAAAAAAATTTATACGAATCGTTCATTTATCCAAGTTAATTTGTTGAATAAGATTAGTGGGGTAAGTACTTGGCAAATGAGAACAAATTGTCATTGCACTTAGACAATTTTCTAACGCTGATTTATAGTATTGATCAATATCCGGTTTTTGATACTGATTTACTCTTCCATTTCCCTATAAGAAAAAAAAATTCATACGAATCGTTCATTTATCCGCGTTAATTTGATGAATAAATTAAATATTGATCGGTCTTCAATTTTCGGTACTGATTGATTCTCTAATTTCTTTATAAGAGAATAAAAATTGATACGAATCGTTCTTTTATCCGACTTAATTTGTTGAGTAAATTAGTAGGGTAAGTACCTGCAAGATGAAAACAACTTGTCATTGCACTTAGACAATTTTCTTGACATTAATTTATGGTATTGATCAGTCTTCAGTTTTCGGCACTAATTTATTTTTTTCATTCTTTTATAAGACAAAAAAAATTCATACGAATCGTTCGTTTACCCGAGTTAATTTGTTGAATAAGATTAGAGGGGTAAGTACCTGAAAAATGAGTACAAATTGTCATTGCACTTGGACAATTTTCTGACACTGATTTACGGTATTGATCGATATTCAATTTTCGGTACTGATTTACTCTTTCATTTCTCTATAAGAAAAAAAAATTCATACGAATCATTCATTTATCCGCGTTATTTTGATGAATAAATTAAATATTGATCGGTCTTCAATTTTCGGTACTGACTGATTTTCTAATTTCTTTATAAGAAAATAAAAATTGATACGAATCTTTCTTTTATCCGACTTAATTTGTTGAGTAAATTAGTGGGGCAAGTACCTGCAAGATGAAAACAACTTGTCATTGCACTTAGATAATTTTCTAACGCTGATTTATAGTGTTGATCAATATCCCGTTTTCGGTACTGATTTAGTCTTTGATTTCTCTATAAAAGAAAAAAAAATTGATACAAATCGTTTGTTTATCCACGTTAATTAGATGAATAAATTCGATATTGATCGTTATTCGATTTTCGGTACTGGTTTCTCCTTTCATTTTTCTATAAGAAAAGAAAAAATTCAGACGAATTGTTCAGTTATCCACGTTAATTTGATGAAAAAATTAGGTATTGATCGGTCTTCGGTTTTCGGTACTGATTTATTCTCTCATTTCTTTATAAAAAAAGAAAAATTGATACGGATCGTTCGTTTAACAGAGTTAATTTGTTGAATAAATTAGAGGGGTAAGTACCTGAAAAATAAGAACAAATTGTCATTGCACTTGGACAATTTTCTGACACTGATTTATGGTATTAATCAATATTCAATTTTCAGTACTGATTTACTCTTTCATTGTGCTATAAGAAAAGAAAAAATTGATACGAATCGTTCATTTATCCGCGTTAATTTGATAAATAAATTAAATATTGATCGTGCACAATGGGGGGGAGAGGGAGAGGGATGGGAATAGGTGGTAGAAAGACTGCTAGGAGAGGGGGGAGGGAGAGGGGGGATGAGAGAGGCGGAGGAGTGGAGGGGGCGAAAGGGAGGAAGAGGAGGAATAAAAGGATAAGAGAGAGAACGAGGGAGAGAGTGTGAAGGAATGGAACGAATGGAGGAAAGCGAAAATCGGCGGTAGGAAATAAGAATTATAGAAGTAACAGCGGCATAGAAATATAGATATATATATATATATATATATATATGTATAAGAATAGATGATAAGCAAACAATTAATTATAAGAGATAAGCGAGCGAGTAGATGTAACATATTTGTAAAGTAGATTTAAGGAGGGGCGGGGATGGGAGTGTGTGTGTGTGTGTGTATACGAAGGGGTAGAGGCGAGCGTAATAGGAAGTAAGAAGGAGAGATTATATTCGAATTTGTAACCCCGTCAGGGTAATCAATAAAGTATACATACAATTAAATATTGATCGGTCTTCAATTTTCGGTACTGACTAATTCTCTAATTTCTTTATAAGAGAATAAAAATTGATACGAATCTTTCGTTTATTCAAGTTAATTTGTTGAGTAAATTAGAGGGGTAAGTACCTACAAAATAAGAACAAATTGTAATTGCACGTGGACAATTTTCTGACGTTGATTACGATATTGATCGGTCTTCGATTTCGGTACTGATTTACTTTTTCGTTTCTCTATAAGAAGAGGAAAATTGATACAAATCGTTCGTTTATCCGGGTTAATTTGTTGAGTAAGATTAGAGAGGTATGTACCTGAAAAATAAGAACAAATTGTCATTGCACGTGTGCAATTTTTTGACAATGATTTATGGTATTAATCGATATTCGATTTTCGGTGATTTACTCTTTCATTTTTCTATAAGAAAACAGAAAATTAATACGAATCGTCCATTAATCCGCGTTAATTTGATAAATAAATTAGGTATTGATCGGCCTTCGATTTTCGATACTTATTTATTCTCTCATTTCTTTATAAGAGAAGAAAAATTGGTACGAATCGTTCGTTTAACCGAGTTAATTTGTTGTGTAAATTACAACGTTAACGAAAAATAAGAACAAATTGTCATTGGACAATTTTCTGACACTGATTTATGGTATTAATCGGTATTCGATTTTCAATACTGATTTACTCTTTCATTGCTCTATAAGAAAAGGAAAAATTGATACAAATCGTTCATTTCCGCGTTAATTTTTTTTTTATTATATATTTTATTATTATAAGTGGTTCATGGGACGATTAAATATTCAAATATATGTTGCCGTATCAAAGTCTCTCCTCTATATTAAACGATTTGACACGTCTGGAGACGCATGATGTATCGTTGCCCGCATCCCATTCCCTTCGTCCTGCTTCCCTGTATAAAATGTCAAATTGAAACATATTAAAAAGTATTGACATTTTGAATATGTCTGAATTCTGAATTTTTTTTATCTGAAGAAAAGGATTGAAAAGTATTAGTTCCCATTAAATTTTACTGCGCTAAATGCGAGACTTTTTCGCCCGGGTGCCTCACCAGGGAAATTTGTCTGGTACACTAAATCCCGTAAGGCCATCAATCTTTGTAGTATATCTCGTCGGTGCATAAGGTTTATATTACCTGTACATACATATTTTGAAACATTTTCTTTAGATATTATATCAAACGGATTTTGCGTGTCACATAATATCCTTCGGACTACACGGACATTATTATTTTGATCATTTTGATTTCTTTGGTATTCATTGAATTATCCAGAACGCGCAACTGCCATGTTGAACGACTCAATTGTCGTGTGAAATGTTTCGATTTTCACAAATTCATATAAAATTTTTCATTTTTCACTGATTCACAGAAGTCTCACTTTTTATTAGTTTACGTTAGGGAAAAGATTCATGATCGCTGCTCCGAGCAGCTGCAACGCTTTTCGAATCATCTATGTCGGCGCGCTTTTACTCCTCAGATTTCTGTCATTAATAACTCGATAATTATTGCGAATCTCGCAAAATGGTATGGGACTTTTATGTTTATCTTAACCCAATCTACCCTCACACTTCGTGTTGGCAGCTAATTACCGGACACTTCGTATGATTTTCATGATATTAATCATACGCAATGTCAATTCTTATTTTTTTTGTGCATGTTAACATGTTAATTCATGTTACAAACGCGTAACAATGCGCGAGACCATGCTTGTCAAGTAAGCTACTGTGGTTGTAGCACGGACATAAACCGCCTGAAAGTGGATGTAGCACGGACTGCCACCACATGCAGGTTTTACCGCCGAGACCTGAAAGTGGAGATGTAGCATCGTAGTTCCCCTCTCAAAATGGATGCAGAGGGCGCCCTTTCCCAATGAGGAAAGTCGGTGTCGTCGAAAATAGAGTGCCTCTAATCAGAGTGACGACACCTGAATATCTCTTTTCATTGGTCCGCCATGTTTTATCCGTTCCCGCCAGTTATTAAACGAGTTTATTCGCATTTTCGGAAAACATATTATCACAGTAATATATAAAACAATGATACTTATTGTTAACAAATACATAAATGAAAATAAACAAATGGTGCGTAAACAAAGTATTATTTAATGCCAGAATAGTGTTTTATTGCACAAAACATTGTAATCATGTTGCACAACAATTATTGTAAGTACATTTAAATAAACTGAAAATAAACTTGAAATAAACTTGAAATAAACTTGAAACAAACTTGAAATAAACTTTAAATAAACTTGCAACACACTTGCAATAAACTTTAAATAAACTTAGAACTATAATTTAATTAATAGACGTATATAGATTTGCAGTTATTTGAACGAATGATGCATCGCCATGGACTTGCTGTCATAGAATTTACGATTCGGTAATACAATTTTACGTTTATTTTTAAATTGCAAACGCAACGCAACGTAACGCTGGCGTCCAATTATACTTTGTATTTATACGTTCTATCCATTGTCGTCGACGTTCATCATCTCTCGGGATTATTTTCAGAATATATCCCTTTTCTGAGGAATTGTTGCAAAATGGTATGGTACATCCAACCATTTTGCAATAATTAACGAAACTATAAAAACTATAAAAACGAAAATATAAACAGTCAAACGCTTACAGGTTATACGAATGTTTATGTTACTTTTTGCACTATGTTCCGATATTTACGGTCAGTTCATAAATTGTACATTTCATAGATTTTCAGTACTGACGGCGTATGTCTGAACACACCCGATTTCGATAAAACATGGCGGACCTCCCAACTTGTCGCCACTCTGATTAGAGGCACTCTAGTCGAAAACACCGTTGGCCGCCCTCACGTTCCTCTTTGATATATATATATATATATATCATTTTCACTATAGTTTGTTTTAGTAGCTCGGACATTAACCAGACTCAAATCACAGACGCAAACCTCGTATCGTTACCGAGACATCGAGTTAGTTGACGTCTATTTTCTCAGGGGGCGTATCAGGACAGACATATGCTTTCGCCCGGTGGCCGCTCTCAGGTTTCTCTCTGCCAAAACTCTCGAAGGTCAATGCGACCAGTGCTGGGACTGGAACATCTATTGTATGCACAGAGCCATCTATTGAAGAAGAAGATGTAAGTTGATCTGTAGATTGCAGTAGATCTTAACAGGCTCTGTTGAAATTTAGTAAACTGCTGTGGTATGTTGGACACATATTTGATTAAAAAAAAAAAAAAAATTATTCAGATCTTTTGAGAATTATACTTGTAGAGAAATTAGCTTGTAGTAGGTGATTAAAAGAATGGCATTGTAAGGTAGAGGATGATTTACTGAACATTTAGGAAGGGACGCAGCTTATGTAAAAATTTTAAAGAGTATATTAATTTTAAATATATTAATTTAATTATGAATTTATACATAGCACCTGTAAAAATAAGTCTTATTTTTATTAGTTTCAGTCTATTTCAGAAATTTGAAATGGCAAAGCGTATGCAACCAGCTTGGCATCTGCCAGATAGGAAAGACAACACAGTGCTTCAATTGTACAATAGTTTAACCAGAAAGAAAGAAGTATTTGTCCCACAGTTTGGGAATCGTATACTATGGTACAGTTGTGGACCTACCGTTTATGATGCATCACATATGGGCCATGCAAGGTATCATAAATATATATTACTTATATTTTTTGAAGTGTTATTTCATTCAGTATGGTATTTTTCATAATTTGAGAATAGAATATGAGATATTTTATTTATATTTTTATCATTTTATAAATGTATACACATGTAATTGGTCTGTTCTTTTTAGCTGCACTACTGAACTGGTGCAATAAGTTAAAGTGAGAAAAAATATACTCATTCTAACTTATTGCACTAGTTCCGCAGTGCAGCTGAAAAGAACAGACCAATTGTATGTACGTTTTTCTCAATATACAAGATATTCCTATTTAGATGTACACTTTTTTTTTCAGGTCATATATATCATTTGACATTTTGCGTCGTGTACTTTCAGACTATTTTGGATATGACGTTTTATATGTGATGAATATTACTGATATAGATGATAAGATTATTAAAAGAGCTAGACAGAATTATTTATATGAAAAATATGTAGAGGAAAACCATAATCTTAATACTATATTAGATGATGCTAAACAAGTAATGTCTAACTTTGAAAATACTGTACACACTATAACTGATTTGGATAAGAAGTGCATGTTAGAGAATATGCTAAGCAAACTAACCAAAGTTATTGAAAATTTGGAGAAAGCTGTTAGAGAAAAAGATGAACATGAAATTGCAGTACTTCAGGAAGTAAGAAAGATTCATTTAATGTAAAATTGCACATGTACGTATAATTTATAAAATTACTTTCCATAAAATATTAATATATTTTTCATCTGTATATATACAGCTATTATTGAAAGAAGTCAAAGATCTGTTGTCTGACTGGTTGGATCAATTGAAGGGCAGTACTATCACAGAACATTCTATATTCAATAAATTATCTAAACATTGGGAATCAGAATTTCACAAAGATATGGATGCCTTAAATGTAACATCAAACAGAATGTTGATATGTTTAAGACTATGTTAATTTATGAATATTAACTTTGGGATCTATAAATTATTTAGGTATTAAAACCAAGTGTCCTGACAAGAGTTAGTGAATATGTTCCTGAGATAATAGCATTTGTCCAACAAATAATAGATAATGGATTAGCTTATGGAAGTAACGGATCAGTATATTTTGATGTAAGCAAGTTTGACAAACAAGAGAAACATTTTTATGCCAAACTTGTACCTGAAGCATACGGTGATACATCAAGTTTACAAGAAGGCGAAGGCAAGTTTTTTAGAATTTCTAAGTTAAGATATATTTTATATTTTTTGTATTTTAATTTATCATCATTTCTGTATTATTTGATCAGGTGACTTGAGTGTTACGGAAGATAAACTCTCCGAAAAGAGATCTTTGACAGACTTTGCGCTTTGGAAGAGCTCGAAAGCAGGTGAGCCTTGGTGGGACAGTCCTTGGGGTAAAGGACGTCCAGGATGGCACATTGAGTGCTCGGTTATGGCATCAGTGATTTGCGGAGAAAATCTTGATATCCATACAGGAGGCGTAGATCTTAAATTTCCACATCACGATAACGAGCTCGCTCAAGCGGAAGCGTATTTTGATAATTCGCATTGGGTGAAATATTTCCTGCACTCGGGTCACCTGACGATAGCCGGCTGCAAGATGTCCAAGTCGCTGAAGAATTTTGTGACGATACAAGATGCTTTAAAAAAACATTCGGCAAGGCAGTTGAGACTTGCGTTTCTTTTGCATTCGTGGAAAGACACGTTAGATTACAGTGATAATACTATGAATATGGCCGTGCAGTATGAAAAGTTCCTTAACGTAAGTTGCAACATAACTTTTATTATGTCTCATGATTGACATTTTTAAGATCTTTGAGGTTCAAATGTCTGATGAAAATGACAACGCTTCCTATTTTTCAGGAATTCTTTTTAAATATCAAATGTAGAATTAGGAGCTTAGGGAAGAAAACTACTATTGATACTTTTGCTAAATGGACCGATTCCGAAATGGAACTCAATAGAAAGTTTCAAGTTGCTAAACATTCTGTGCACAAAGCATTATGTGGTAAGGTTGTTGGATATTTCGATGATTTATGCTCTCGATAATAAATCCAGATGTATATTGGTGACGAAATATAATTTATTTCAGATAATATTGATACGAGATCTGTTCTTGATACAATACGAGAACTTGTGGTGGATAGTAACGTGTACATGAGCCAAAATAAAAATCCAAATACTCTTCTTCTCAGGGATATTGCTGTATATATTACAAAGATGTTTGTCATATTTGGAGCCATATCTTCAACACACGATTCCATCGGGTTTCCAATTGATGACGAGGCAGTTGGTACAAATGTAAGATAAATACATCGACATGTATTTATATCGAAGAGTTCTTGGCAATTTTTTAAATTTCTACATACAATTCTGTCAGGTGGAAGAGACCGTTATGCCGTATCTTGAAATTCTCGCGAATTTCCGAAAGAAGGTGCGAAACTGCGCGAAAACTTTAAAAGCGAACGATATTCTACAAGAATGCGATATACTGCGCGACGATATTTTGCCAAATGTTGGGGTGCGGCTGGAGGATAGCAACGAGGAAACTTGCAAAGTAAAATTAGTGAATAAAGAAGAGTTACTAAAAGAGAAAGAAATTAAGAAGAATTTGGAACAAGAAAAAGCTTTAGAAAAAGAGAGAAGGAAGGCAGAGGCTGCTGCTGCAGCGGCGGCAAAGGAAGCGCAGAAAAGAATATCACCGAATGATATGTTCCGATTAGAGAAGGACAAATATTCTCAATTTGACGATAAGGTGAGCGTCTTAATACTTGAATTTACATCATTATTATTTCACATGTATTGTTTTGTATATTTGACTTTTTCTTGTGTAGGGATTACCAACGCACAATGCCGAGGGTAAAGAGATAAGCAAAGGTTTATTCAAAAAACTGCAAAAATTGCAACAAGCACAGGAAAAAAGATACAATGAATATTTAACTTTCATACAAAACGGTCTATAACATTTCACACATGAAGTAAACTCTTATATAAAATTATTTTATTTATAAATTTATAATATATACAGAACGACGATTTTGTCTCGCTACTTCTTCATCGTGAAGATAATCATGGTTGCTCAGCATTGAGTAGTATTTTTTTTAACTTCAGTACCGACAATTTTATTTCAGAATTTTGGATATTTGATATTTGTTTGAATTGATTAGATTAATATCATAGAATTACGTTTCCGAAGCCTTGTTCTAAAAGCTTCAATCACACAATATCTTTAATTTAAAATTATTTGTGATATATCTCATCTGTCAGTATTTCTCCATTACATAATTAAATATGTATTACACAATTAAGTATATTAGTAAAATATTAAAAAATTTGTAATTTCATTCATTCTAGCCATGTATGTTATTTTTTTCTTTAATATTACATTATTTACACACGACTACTGTAGGAATACCATTAGACATTATTGTGTAATACATGCTTTTTTTCAAAATAATTTTTTTATTTCAAAGCATTTATGCATTTTTAACGTGGTTTCGATAATACATGCAAAGAGACATAGCCTTATGTGTTAAATTATGTGTTAAATAATTATGTACCATTTGTCACTGCATATAAACACACGTCATACACACATACTCTGTCATTTTAATCCCCATATTACTATTTAGTTGATTTCTCTCATTTTTCTGTTTTTTGTCTTATGAACTCGTCGTGTACCCAACAACGCATAACGAGTGCTCACCGTTGCCGCGTAAGTGAGCGTGCACGTCCGTTAATCCTACAAATCTACAATTAACTCCCCGTAATCACTTTCGCTCAGAGTATATGTGAGTGTGTATGAGCGGCTACAAAAAGAGCGCTCCAGTATCAAAACTTTCGACAGCGTGGTCGTGCTCGACACATAGGTACACACATTGCACGTATCACGTCGATGTGATTCGAAACTGGTCGAACAAAATACATAAATGTTACGTGCGTTTTCACTCTACCGGATGAATTCGACGCGCGATGTTGTCCATTATTAAAACATAATACCCCTTTCATAACACGGTGAGCGCGAACCGACAGTGACAGCTTCGTAAATGCGGAGGCGATATAATGCTCGGCTCGCGGCGTGAGAAGCGAGCGAGCGAGCCGATATTCATCCCACATTCAAAAGCCCGTGAAAACGTCCGTGGCGGACGAACACAGGTCGACCCGTCAGCCGCTTTTCGAACTTGTCGTAAAATACGAATCGCACGTGCGCGCGCATGCGATAATAATGATGTCCAGTCCCGAAAACTTCCCGGGATAATCGGGAAAGCGCGCTCCACCCTCTCTGGCCGATTACAAATTATGTTTCCGGACTGGAACGAAGCGGCCCGTTAAACTTTCCGTTCATTCTTAATCGAGAAAGTTTAATGCGATATCGTGCGCGTGTTATATACACGAGTACGTGTATTATTGTGCTGTGTTTGCAGTATAACAAAGCGCAAGCGGTAGAATACCCTCCTCCTCCCGAAGCCGCGCAATGATTCAATTGAATTTTCTTGTCGAATTTTTGCAGAGATAAGGAAATACGCCAAATATATCAAAAGACTCGTGTTCAGATTCGTATGTAACAAAACGTAATTGTTAAAAAAAATGAATGTACTGAGAATTAAATTTGCTTGTTGAGTTTTTTGCTGAAATTTATCGACGGTTTGTTTTTTATTCATCGAAATCGACGATTTTTTACCGAGATTGCCATTGCTAACTGCTTTAATGATCTCTCAACGTCAGACTGTCAACATACGATTTCATAAAATTTGCTCTTCTACGTATATGATACGACGAGATTTGACAAATTGCGCGAAAAGAAGCCGATCCTCCGAACGGGCGAACGATATTGCCGCTGAATCCTTTTTCCGCAAATCGACGTCGATGAAACCGCGATGTCTTTTTGGTCGTGCATCGCGGTAGACTCGTTTTCTCTCCTTTCCACCGTTATTGGCAGCGATGTGTAAAGAGAGAAAGAAGAAAAAAGCACGCGAGCGACGTTAACAATGCGTGACAGCCGAACGCAAAAAAATACGCTCTCGAATATAGAGTCAAGACAGATGGAAAAGCAAACAGAGACTCTTTCGTTCGTGTCGATCTGTCCCTATCGTTTTCCATTTTCGCGATCCACGCGTGGATGGACGCGTAAATTTTCAGGTGGAAAAATCGCGCCTCAAAATACGAGAATCTTGAAATCACTGATAACCGTCCGTCGCTCTCGAGATACTTGCAGGATGTCACGACGTCATTGGATGTCTTTTTAGCTGTGAATTTTAAAGAGAATCCAAAAAAGCGTTATTTATTTTTTTAACGAGACATAATGGAAAACTATTGAATTTTTCACTTTTGTCGTTTCTTGATTTCGTTTCTGCCATCTGCACACGGAAAAATACATTGTATTCAAGTAGATATGTTTTATATATTTCATAAATTTATCCGGAAATCTATCGCAAGTTTATCACAAAATGAAATTTACTCAAGCTAAATCCTAACAAGTTTAATCTTCATATAAATAAAAATATCAAATTAAAACAAAATGTTGGCTTGATTCTTGCATAAAGTATACGTTTTACAATGTTCTTGAAAAAAGAATAAATTTTTCTTTTACATGATAGTACATGATAGTATAGGATAGTAAGTTAAGTCTAGTACATCATGATAGTAAGTTAAAATTTCTAAAATTCGCTATAATTATATTCTGAAATTATTATCAAGAAAATATATACTTTGTTAAAGATAAGGTATTTCTTAAAAGAAAGTGAACTGAGCGATCGATTTTCATAATAGAACAGAATGACAGCTTTCTCTGTGTGCAAAGTCGATACCGGGCAGGCAGGACATCTGTCATAGAACGATGATTTCCAAACAGCGGATCGATCATCGGGACGATTCGCGAATTTATTTTAACAAATGATAATTTGCAGATATTTCAACTTTTCTGCGAACCAACCTCCTCGTACCAAGCAATCATGTATTAACAATGCAACGGAGGCCAAAAGTGTGCTGCTTACGTCACGGCTCGATAACAAATACCTTGAGATGATGTCTTACCGCAAGGGAGAAAAATGTTGCATTTTCACTTGTCCCAATATTATGTAGTCGTTTGCGTAATGCGAACAATAATAAAGTAAGAAGTATTCGTTTCACGAACAAACAGCCACGAAGACGTAGTGTTATTAATCAACTTTTGTATGCGTGTCGATTGTTAGTTGCGATAAATTAAATGATACTTCGCTCGTTAATTGGTACTTCACATGTACATGTGTATGGCCATACACATACACACGAGAAACTTCGCAAACATTCCGACGAGATAAGCGGTGCCAGGAGCGTCGATTACAATAGCAACGACGCTAAGATACGTAGCTTTGCGCAGGCTCGCCAGAGAGAAAAATACATTCGCAAGTCGCATGGCGTTTCATTTCTGCATCTCGAATTTTGATCATTCCGCTGATAATTTCTCGGACCGCATCCACTGACGCGTAATGGTAAACGATAACCGGGTGCGTCAATACTGCTATATTAACAGCTGTTTGAGTATCTACCAGGTGGTCACGAAGAATATCTCTATTATTGTTTCGAACCGATGGCGATTAATGGCGATGGTGTGACGACGTATCGCACGCGAAGCAATTAAATAAAGTACTGTAACAAACGACACCGTAAAATTTATTCAGAAAGCCACGTATTTAATTAATAATTCTGTTTTTTATCTTTCATAGAAATTCACGACTCAATTAGTAAGATTAATTACTAAGGAAGCTTCACGGTAACATTACAATTAATATTTCTTACCCCTGAAGAAAGGATCGCATGACGATTGCATAGCATTTCAACAATTGAATGAGATATTAATAAACAATACCGCAAAATTAATTCAAGATCGCATATTTCCTCGTTAATCAAGCATTTCCAAGGCTTAAAATCAATGAGATTAATTAATGAAAAAAGCTTCAGGGTGATATCATAACTAGAGATGTGCGAATTATTCGAATTCGAATCGAATCGAATCGAATCTAATGTAATTCGATTCGATTCGAATCTGAATCCCTGTGATTCGAATCTGAATAATTCGAAAATTTCGAATCGAAGGTTCAATTACGAATCAAATATATTAGCGTGCATTATATTTGCATGCATCAAGTACAAAACGAGACATCTGGGCCAGTATGTTTGAATCCTTAACTTGTAATTAACTTAACTTATAATTAATAACTTAATTATAAATTACTTTAAATATTTAAATATATATTTTACTTTAAAATGATATTACAATAACAATATCCCCTTTCATATTAAAACCTTCCATCATTATGTACATGTTTAATAGTCATGTTAAATTTTTTAATGATTCGATTCGATTCGAATTCGAATGAAATTTCATAGATTCGATTCGATTCGAATTCGAATTAAAAAAATGAGATTCGATTCGATTCGACATAAAAATTCTTGATTCGCACATCTCTAATCACAACATAATATTTCCCGCGTAAGAAGAAAGTGACATCACACACTGCAGTAATTAAATGAGATATTAACAAATGATACCTCAAGTTTTGTCGAAGATCGCGTTTCTATCGTTTGTCAAGATTCAGGGCTCAATCAGTAAGATTAGTTAATAAGAAAAATATCGCAATAATAATGCTCATCGCGCATGCGATTGAAGGAAGGATCGCATCACGATCGCGTGACGATCTCATCGCACGACGCTGGGGTTTATTTAGAAGCTAAGCGTGAAGTCCCGATGTCGATAACACAATATCTGAATGACGCGTCAAATAAAGTGGGTGTTATCGGGAATATCGCGCTATTACAATTTTTCCCAAACACTCGCTCCCATGTTCACCGATACATTCCAAGGCACGCTGGGACGTTTGTCCCGCGTTCAATTTCTCCCACGTTGCAGCGTGGAATTTGTTTAGCTCCAGCTAAAATCAAGGGACATTGTGCGCCGGATCGTCGCGTTTCATGTCGACTCGTCGGAAAGCGACTCGCTTCTGCGACTTGCGAAAACGCGAGTGTGACGAGCGGCCGCGCGATGACGGATCGCGATCGTCCTGCGACACCACAGCGTCCCTCGCGACCGGCGCTCCTCGACGACGACGGGAGGCAGAGGGTCGACGAACCAGCCAATCGTGCGGGGGCCCGTGCACCTGAATTCTAATGAGGCCCACCTGGGTATATATGAGCTTAAGCTCGCGCCTTCAGTCGCGATTTTTCTGAAGTTATCTGTCCGTCGCGCAGGTGAGTCCTTCTGCTCTTCGTTCTCTCCTACGCCGCGGCCCTCGCGATATTCCCAGTGGAACGTTTCTACCGCGATGTTATCGCCTCGCGAGCTTTTCCCTTATTATCGCGTTTCGTTCTTTAATTCGTCAATTTTTAGTCGCGTTGCTCTTGACATGATAATTTCTATTTTTGAACTTTTTTAATTTTTTGAATTTTGAATTTTTGAGTTGGTGTGTAAAAGATACCGCGGGGACGGCCGATAAAAAGAATGAAAGATCAGGATCACGAAGACAGCCTGCCTGCCGGTTTGTTTTCAGCGTCTGAATGTCATGTTGCCTCCTTATAATTGGCTCCTCGGCTTCGTGACAGCGAATTATTCCGTCAATCGCTCGTTTTTCTCGAAAACAAGCAACAATCGGTCGTGACACGCGATGCATGAGAAACAGTGTAGATAGGGACTTCGCGGATTCTCTCGCAACAACATAGCGGAAGCGATAAATTGAGAGTTATGCCAACGGTGGGGACGCAAGAATATATCGACGTGAGTACAGTGTGTGACGGATTCAATTCACTGTTCGATTTACTCGCGATTGTGCGCAGTGGAAGTAAAGCAGCTTGATCTCGTGAAAGAGAAAAAAAGAAACACAGTGAGCTACCGGATAAGCGGGTGACTCGATCATTTCAGAAGCGCGACATTCTTTCCGGGGTGTTGCAATGCGGCAAATTGTATTTTCCGCACTTTTGTTCATGCGCCAGCTGATCGGTGTCGACGAGATATACGCGCGCGATTACAGACACGGGTTTCCGCCGCGGACAAACATTTCACCTACGATGTCTTTAGTTGGGCGGCCAAAGATCGACGGGCAAAATGTGCGATAATTAACAAAGCGTGCGCCCACGTGTATCTGGTGTGATTCACGACGACATCATCTCGCGCATGAGCGTCATATGGGCAGGCGGCCCTGCAGAGAGAGAGTTTAACGAGCCCGCTTTTACTGCGGGCTCTATCGTTCATTAAAAACCGATTTACGATCGCGTCTGTCATCTCGATCGTCGTTTTCCATTAAGCCGCGTTCCGCCGGTCCCGTTGTCGATAGCGAGTTCATCAACGATATCGCGCCATCGTAAAACTCGACGCCGCTCTGCCTACGCGCGAATCCGCTGGAATCTCGAGGGGTTCGTCGACACGAGAACCGAGAGAGCCTCCGCTCTCCTTAATTATTTCGTTTTTCTTTCTGCCCCTCGTCGACCGAAACGAAGGTCAACCCGTTACACCTACGTCGGAAACGCCTGGGACAACGGCTCGTTAAATTTTCGTCTCGGGCTTTTCTTTGTCATTTACGAGTGTCCGTTTCGGCATTCGCCGTCGTTATTAGATCGCGAGGCCGCTCCTTGTCGATCGTTCCGGGACGTCCGGAGAGAAAAATCGACGCTGCGCTTCCCCGCGTGCCTCGTCAGGACGATTCCTCTTCGCGAAGACGACTCTCGCTCTCTCGTCATCGAAACGTCACTTTTGGCTGCTCTTTTTCTCTCCCGCGAGAAAGAGACGCGATGTCGATGCCGAGATGCTCTCGTTGGAATCCTTCGAAACTCGCTCGGGTCCATTTGCTTCCTTTTCGACGGTGCCGTAGCGAAGGTCAGACCGGAGGTGTGCCCGCGTAAGCCGCGAGAGACTCCTCCGGCCGTATTACCATATTAAAAAGAAAAAGAGGAAAGGAGCTGAGATTTTCGTAAGAGTTCACCGTTACCGGCGAGCGAGCAACGTGATCGATGCCGAATAACAAAACATTAATTAACATCGAGCGAACGGGCCGCGAACCGTTACCTTGCCTCGCTCGTACAAAGCGAGCAACGCGATCATAGCACGCGAGGATACTCCTAATGACGTCTCTCCGAGGGCCGGCCTCTCGCGAGCCGTCTGTAGCTTCATCCTGATGACGCGCGATTGTTCGCATGCGGACGTCGTTCTGCGTCTTTGTTCCTCGTTTCATCGCCGATCGCTGCTTCACGCACTTCCATGCTCTGGGCGTGTAGAAAACGATAAAACTTACACTGCATACACTGTAAAATTGTCCTTCCTCTCCTCGATTCTCTGGGCTTATAAAATGACGGCAGGTTGTGTAAGATCTGTCTCGTATGACAAAGACTGAATTTCCGTTTCAACATCTTCGGTCAGAGCAATGCCGTCCATGCAGCCGATAGCCGCTCAGCATAAACTTTCTTTAATCTTATTATTAAAGCTTCTCGCCAATAAGAGTTTTTGCAAAAAGGGGAAAAGATTTTTAGAGATAATTGTATAAAATTATATATAATTTTTTAATACGTAATTGTCCGTACGGAAAAACTGCTGTTGAATGAAAACGAGAGAAAAATAGTTCGATTCAATTAAATTCCGACATTGTGGGCTGTTACAGACATTCTCTTCAATTTTATTCATGCAACAGGATTCTTTTCGATGCGAACATCTACTATACGACGTGAGTCTACCGGCGATTATCGTTTTCAGTCGTAGGGTAATTCTACCTAGAGTTAAGGCGGAGTAAAAGGATTAGTGGGTGAATTCCAGCAATTGTCAAAGTGATCTGAACGGAACGGAGCGAGGTGGCAATCGCGGCGTCGTGAAAATGTACGCAATAAACGCATATCTTGGAGCAACGGCGGGCGTCGAGGACTCGCTCGTCGACCGCGGCGAGTTTGTATTCAAAGTTTAACGAGCGGAACAGAAGTCGCGGGTGCCGATGCATCGCGCATCTTAATTCGCGGGCGAGGATCCTGCTGCGAGACCCGCACGCACACTATGCGTTCGTTTATTTTTAACCGCCGTGGCATTACGCGTCTCTTTATCCCGTCACGGTGGCCGTAGAATCCGAAGGACGGTCTTTGATTCCTCCCGGGAGACTCGCACGTCTTCGGCCCCGCCGGCGAATTCGGGGATCGTTATTCGGCCTCCCTGGCTGAAAGAGAGAAGGAACTTCGGCGAGGATTTTATAACTTCAAAACAACGTCCGCCCCCTTCGCCGCTCGCGAAGGTCCCGGGTCGTTAATCCCTCCTCCTCCCCCTGTGGTCGCCTCGCGACAAACCCGTAACACCGGTATTCGCGATCGTCTAACGCGTGGCGAGCGCGTGCGAAAGCGAGCGTTCTCGCGAATTCAATAGCCTCTTCTTCTCCCTCTCGTCGCTCTCCCGTTTTCGCGCTTCGATTCGACGAAGCTCGCTCGAGCGACGTTATTTCCGTCGGCCGCGAGGCGCGAGTCTGTGGAGCCGCGAATGAAACGCGCGAGCGCGTCACCGGCACCGGAGAGATCGTCCGTTACTTCCGTCTGCTTTTCTTACACGCTAACGGCGATCGCGAGCGTTGCGCAATTTTACGCGGGAATAAGCCCAGGCTATTTTCAGCCAGTGTGCGTTTTATAATGCCACAAAACTGTATTACAGTCGTAATTCTGTTTCCTCCGTATCGCGCGAAAATTGCGCCGCGGAATTCTCGGGACGCGAGTAGTCAGACGTGCGCGATCTTTCGTTCCCTCCGCAGGAGAAGGACACAGCCTCATTGTCGGCTTCAATTACGGCGTCCCGTTCGGAATCGTCGAGCGTGTCCTCGGGAATTTTTAATCGCCGAGCGCGATGCATCGGGATTCGCGAACGATTTTCTCCGTTTGCTCGCAACCGGATCCTCCCAGTTCGAGTTTCACCCGGCTTCAACATCCGGCTGAAGGGCGACCCAACGGGAAGAGGGAATTGTTTAACGAGAGAATTAATTTATTCGCCGCGATTGAAGCTAAAAGACTCTCTGTTTCTTTTCGAGCTGCTCGATATCAGCCTCGATATATATCTTCTTTAATCTGAACTTAATATATTAATAACTATACACTAAAATTATATACGGCGAGACTGGTGACCGTTATCTCGTACTCGCCTAATTCTGCTCGAGGATAGATCGATAGGTTGGTCGGACTGGAATAACTGAATATTTAATCTCGTAGAAACAGTTAGACACCAAGATTAATATCCATCGACTAAAGGACGATTATAGCGCGTTCTCTATAATTATTATACGTTATCGGAGAATATATATGCGTAATAATAAAAGATGATGAACGACGGCATTGTCCTGCTCCCGTTTTACGCTAATAGACTTAGTTACTGCTGTTTATAGACATCGGATAACCGGGCTTGTCCAACATCCATTCCGTATAATTAATCAAACGCAGAAATAATCTTCGTGCTGGAAATATAATATGATATTCATGAAAAGCCGAAGATCGCCGCTCTTCATAGAAGCTCTTCATTTTACAATTGCCCGGCAACTCTTCTTCCCATTTCCGTCCGTGAGGATTTCGTTCATTCCTCAAGATCGAAATCGAGCCGATTTCGAAGGATCCACATCGTGCCTCGATCGCGCGTCGATGTATCGTCCTCGCTGCGTGCACGTCGTTTGAAGATTTCACGTCGGTGTCAATGTTCACTGTCCCGTTCCAGAGAACCGGTCGTCATAGATCATTCCCCTTGAGCACGACGACATCGCGATAAATCGATCGGTTTACGCTCCAAGGAGTTTCCGCGGAGGTCCGACGAAGCTCTCGGACAACCGGCCGCGATACAGAAACGTGTCGATTGCCGAGGAAACCGCACGAAGAGTTTCAAACGCGCGGCTTTAGAGTGTATTTTCGAAGAGAAAAAGTGCGCGCGAAGTTTCTTTGGAAAGGCAAGAGAAAAAAATCAGTACAAAAATTTCGAAATTCTCGTAGATGTTTCTGCACGCTGAGACAACGATATGCATTAATTTAACGACAATTACAAAAAATACGAAAGAGATAAATTCTCCAAGGTTCTCAAAAAAATTGTGCAACGTAGCTTGAAAGAGTCCGAAAGAGCGGTTAACGATTCCAGGATGTTTTCATTAAAAATTTTCATGATTGTGCTTATTTAGATTTGACACGTCGTTTCATTGGATTAATTACAGATTTCAAGATGACATATTCGGGAAAGCTGCTATTTTCTGTCCCCGTATTCCTGGCATTGCTGGCGTACGGAGCAACCGGTGAGCTACCTGCCACTCATTGATAAGATATTGATAAGATACAGATAGCGCGGGAAAAATCGATTTCAGCTATAGTGAAAAATATTAACGTTAAATCGAATACTCGCACTTAATCGTTTTTATGCACCACGAAGGACGCTAGGATTTCTTTTCGTGTTTCACATATGCGACATGTACATGTGCATTATGTGAACTATTAATTTGCATTCTTTCATTAAATAAATTGTAAAAAGTATAGGTAAAAGGTATTTATTCTTAAAATTAATAGACGAAAAACGCAATAAAAATTTTTATTTTAGATTATTCTTCTATATTTCTCTATCGTGAACACTGAAGATTTTTACATTACCCACTTTAATCGCTATCTTTATTTATTATTTCTTTTTTATCACGTTGTTCTTGTATGCCACTTAATTGATTTAATTTGTGTCGCATTTGAAATCTCGCTTGATTTGAACTCGAGGTTTCTGCATTCTGAAAAAAAATTGTTGTAATGACCAATTTTTATTGGCTGCATAAAAGTTTCCTGTTACAACGATTTAATTATTAAAATAGCAAATCATAATATCAGTCTATAATTTCGGATAGGTTAATGCAACCAACTTTCAAAAGTAGTAAATAGTTGGTCACATTAGGCAACTTCTTCTTAGCTGAGATAGCTTTACCAACTGGATTAATGAGACAGTTGGCTGGCCTGGCAACTTAAATTTGTTGTTCAGGCAGCAACCGGCGCGCCGGCGATAGTATATTATTTTTGCGATAAGATTTTATTGACGCTTGTCGAACGGACATCTAGCTAACTTAGTGTATGCACGTTTTTCGCTTCGCTCCAAATTTATTTTTACAAAGATAAAGATTTCATATTCTGTTTTCTTTGAGAGGAGGTGAGAGGATCTGTTGGTGAAACGAAATAAAGACAAGAAATTGTAAAATATATAGACATAAACCAAATAAACTATTTTCTTCATTTCTGGTTTCTTTATAGACTTCAATCATTATCACACAGAAAAAAAAAGTTATTTACGGTAGCTAAAATTCGTGTGCTATAGCTAAAATAGTTGTAATATATGGACACCTGAAAATATTGTTGCGTTAGTCACTGTTCTTTTACTGCAGGAGTAAATTTTCTTGCTGTGGAATCGATATAATAACATGTTAATTTTATAGTAAAAGAATTTGCTTCTATAATAAAAATATAACTAACGAAGCAATATTTTGAAGTGTCCATATATTACAATAATTTTTTTCCTATGTAAATGGTTTCAGTAATCAGTTAAAATGGTCGTAACAATATGCACAGTATAGCCACGCAGAAGTTTGTTAGATAGAGCAATCAAATAACAGACCATCTCGTAAAAATCATTTAGCTGCAGTAACCAATTAACAAATCGCTGCAAAATAGGCCGTTGGTTGAAGCAACAAAGCCACGTATTTATTCCAACCAAATTTATAGCAGCTTTGAAAATTGGTTGCTGCAGCCAACTAAAATGCTATGCCATATTTTACTATCTAAATTGGCTGCAGCAGCCAATTTTAGGCTGTAGCAGCCAATTTTTTCTTCCAGTGTGGATGTCGAAGAATACCTGTAACAGAGAAGTCAGCGTAATTTAGACATAATGCTAATTGCATCATTCATGTTGCAGAATCTCCAAAGTTGGTTTGTTACTTCAGTAACTGGGCTATCTACCGGCCGGACGTAGGCAGCTATGGCATCGACGACATCCCCACTGATATGTGCACGCACGTTATCTACTCCTTTATCGGTGTGAGCAACGTGACGTGGGACGTACTCATCCTCGACCCTGAACTCGACGTCGACAAAGGTGGCTTCAAGGACTTCGTCGCCTTGAAGCATAAACATCCGCACCTGAAGACTCTGGTCGCCATCGGTGGGTGGGCCGAGGGTGGCAGGAAGTACAGCGCAATGGTTAGTGATCCAGCCAAGCGAAACTCGCTCATCAACGGCATCGTCAGTGAGTACACCACTTCTGTTAGTACGCAGAGCTAAATTTGCGAAATTAACCAAAAATTAGTATGCTGTTGTCATGACGTTTCTTCTCGCGGGAATTTAGATCGATGTTCATCGCGGATTGTAAGCAGTGAGAAATCTAATGAAACCCTCGATTTTCTTGGCAGATTTCATGCATAAGTACGGATTCGACGGTTTCGATCTTGATTGGGAATACCCGGCTGCTACCGACAGAGGCGGCACTTTCAGCGACAAGAACAACTTCTTTTACTTTGTCGAGGAGTTGAGGACCGCGTTCACCAAGGCGGGAAAGGACTGGGAGATTACCATGGCGGTGCCGATGGCCACCTTCCGTCTCAACGAAGGATATCATGTGCCGGAGTTGTGCGAGTAAGTGATTGCTTGTCGTTTTTGCTGGTAGACTCATTTTTGCAGCAATCGCGCGATGATAAAATAGAAATTACATGACATGAGGCTTTGCACATGAGCGTAATTAATACTCATTTCGACACTTTATTGAGGATCCGCGTTTTAGTAAAATTTTTGAACATGGTTGCAACTTGAGACAAGTTGCTGCGCCTTGTTGAAACAAATAAAACTTGTTAAAATAATCAAAACAAAATTAATAGCAAATGTGCTCTAAAAATGAATCAACAGATATTTATACCCTGGCTATGCGAGCTCATTTACTTGATTACAATAAAATTCCTAAATTACCGCGACTGTGTTTAAGAATTTGATCAAAAAGGGTCTGCACAGTGTAACGTGAAATGTTTTCAGCATGTAGTAAATAAGGTGCGCATTAAGACCAGCTCTTGGCCGAATGTAATTATGCTATATTCGTTCATTTCTGGAGCCGCTTTATTATCAATTTTACCGTAATTATTTAATTACTTTCGCAGGTTGATCGATGCCATCCACGTGATGTCTTACGACCTTCGAGGTAACTGGGGCGGCTTCGCAGACGTCCACAGCCCGCTGTATAGGAGACCTCACGATCAGTACGCCTACGAAAAACTGAACGTGGTATGACTTTCACATACTTAAAACATAATTTACGCGATCACGTAACACGATCGATTCGCTCGTTGACGATCTGTCCCGGCGTATCGATCAATAGCCGATTACAATCGTCGCCGTTCGCAGCACGACGGTCTTCAACTCTGGGAAGACAAGGGTTGTCCCGCCAACAAGCTGGTCGTAGGAATCCCGTTGTACGGGCGTACCTTCACCCTCAGCCAGGGCAACAGTAACTACAAGCCCGGAACTTATATCAACAAGGAAGCCGGCGGCGGCGCGCCCGGCAAGTACACCGCGGCCAAAGGATTCTTGGCTTACTACGAGGTAGGCAATCGATCCAGGCTGAAACGAGCGCGAGCGATATTAGGCGAGCCGCGTTTATGACGTCGCGATGTTACTGCTTGCAGATCTGCATGGAGCTTCAGGACCCAAATAACGGATGGACCAAAGATTACGACGACATCGGCAAAGTGCCGTACGCGTACAAGGGTGAGTTTAACCGCGAAATAGAGACTCATGGTGCGGATTCTCGTAAGAATTATTAATCCTTCAAAGTCGAACAATTTCGCTCTCTACTTTTTATTAGACAAACACGACAAATTTTTTCCCATCTTAATTATTAAAGGAAATAGAATTCTCTTGTGCGACTGAGTACAGAAAGAGATTCGACGATTATTAAAAAAAGAATCATACTCGCACAGCAATCATCTTACTTCGCGTCCGCAGTCGTTTCTATTGTAGAGTTTGATCGCTATCGAGCGAAATTACTCTTCAATTCGACATTTACGAAAGATCCGGCTTAAAAATGGCGGTAGTTAAAAGCTCCTGTTTCCCGTGATCCTCAGGCACTCAATGGGTCGGCTACGAAGACGTCGACAGCATCCGCTACAAGATGGACTTTATCAAGGAGAAGCAGTACGCCGGCGCCATGGTCTGGGCTGTCGACATGGACGACTTCAGAGGACTTTGCGGTGACGTGAAGAACCCCCTCATGACCGCTATTTACAACGGCCTGAAAGGATACACGGTACAACCCAAGAAATACGACACCACCCCCAGGGTAAGGCGCTCGAATATATTCAAATATCAATAATCACAGTATGTTCATCATATGAGCGTAAATATCTCAGTAAACATCAAGCATTCGACGAGAATAAATGGCAACCGAACACGGCAATCGCGATTTGCTTTCAGCCCGACTGGGATAGACCGCCCAGCACGCCAGCCCCGAACGGCGAGACCAGACCAACCACACAGGCACCCCCAAGGCCCACTGAGCAAACTCAGAGACCTACCCAGACACCTACCGACCGACCAACCATGAATCCACCAGTCGATGACGGCGAGGTCGTTTGCAACGGCCAACATATGATCCCTGGCAAGGAATGCTCGACGGTAAGTTTGCTCGCGTCTACGCTCAAGTCGAAGAACTGTTTCGACTGTTATCAGCATCTCTCGCTGTCGCTCGAATACCAGGCGTTTTCAAGTCTTCTTCGTGGTAAGAAACATGCATAAAATAAGAGCATAAAACAAGAGCTCTTTTCTGTGTGACGCGAGGCGAAGCGCTTCGCGATATGAGACTTCGAACTATTGCGAGCGATACAATCGGCAACTTGTAGACTTGAAGGCTCAAACGTTACAACTTGCCACTCATCGATGCAACTGTTGCACGCGTAACGTACGTTATATCGTATCTGCATTGTGTGAGAAATTATAACATTGATAGAACGCTGCTGTCAATTGCTGTTCATCGGGCCTTATTTCAGTCTACATCAGCATAATTTGGAACATGTCGTCACCTCTGTGTGTGATCACGTTTATCTGTTTACAGTATTACCTCTGCAACCACGGCAAACCCGAAAAGCGTCAGTGTCCACCCGGTTTGATCTTCCAAATATCCAAGTTGATCTGCGACTGGCCGGCTAACGCCGATCGCTTGGAATGCAAGAAGTGATCTGTGATCCGGTGATTTGATCCTACCGATTTCTGCACCTTTTACCACCGTTTTTCGTCAGCTCATGGATCGCGGAGATTCATGGGGGATTTTATCATGTAATAATTTTATACGATAAGAATCCGTTACGTTTTATTATCTGCTGTCGCGTATGAGAACGTGTGCGCGTGTGCGCATGTGCATTCATAAGTTGATGTGGAGCGACATCGCCGCGAGGCACAATAAATCATGCGCGGTTCAACAAAAGTCAGAGAATTCATTCGACGAGACGACTGCTCCTGTCCTCTATATTCCCCTCCCCCCGCATAACGCATCGATCGTACGATATCTCAGGGTGAATTTAGAGTGCTAATGGCGATCCGAAAAAAATCTTGGCTATTATTATCTTCAAGGTTTGGACCACACAGTCAATTTCGAGACAGAACGTTGTCTTTCGATGTTATTTTTTTAAGCGACGGAAGACACACGCTCTCTTGAAACGGTATCATACACCGAGGGCCAAGAGATTTTGGAAATATAGAGTCTCTTTTCCAGAATGGAAGGTCCAATTTATATGCCGTTTCTGGAAATAACGAGCTGAAATCTCGTGATGCGAAGCTCCAACCGAACCGAGCTGGACGTCTCGTACATTGATAATCCTCTTATACAATATTCATGTCTTATCGGCTTATAAGGCGAGATATATTCACTTCACGCGCCGGGAATAACTTATGAATCGCGAGTTATTAAAATCATTTGACTGTCACGCCGATTACCATTGATTGTCTCAACGTTCGCTTAAAGTTTGACTCGCCAAAGACGCGGCAAATAAATGCAATTCGCGACGTTTATATGTCGTGGAGCTCCCCTCCCTTTCGCTTTCTATCGGCCGTATTCAATTCGTTTCACGCGCAGTTGCTTGGCTACATTTCACACGTGAATCAGTGATACGCGGCACAACATTATAACGCTGCTGTCCATCATGACGGCCCGAGGTGTTAATGAGCGAAGTAACTTATAAAAAGTCCGCCGATGCGAAAAGAGTCTCCAGGGTGAATCGACGAGCGCGATCCTCGCTCGGGATCCCATGGTGGAATCGAACGACTCTGTACACCACGATACGCACTCGTTTCCGGCTTTCCGCCGTTATTGGCAGCAACGTGTGATAAAAAAGAAGACAAAGTGTGAGTTGACGTTAACAATGCGTGACGGTTGGCGCAAAAAATATACTCTCGAATATGAAGTCAAGAGTGGTGAAAAAGCAAACAGACTTCCCGCTCCCGTAATCTGCCCCCTGCCCCTCCCTCCTCTACTGTCGACCTCCGTTCGCGCGGTCCTCGCGTGAATGAATACGTAAATTTTTAGCGGAAAAATCGTGTCCCGGGCACGGCACCCCAAAGTCCAAAGATCCCGGCCTTGATTGACACCTGAATGTTCTCGTATGCATATGGAACCGCCCTCCATCTCGCGATCTCTCCCTCCCTCCCTCCCTCGCCCTCTCTTTTCCCGTTCTAACTATTTCTCTCCCTCTTTTCTTCTCCGTTCCGCGCTCCGCACAATCTCGTCCACTCCCTCGTCCTTGCGCATTCCGTTGCGTCGCTTTCATCCGGAAACGGAATTTGGTAGTTGTTATAATTTAACGAGCACGTTTCTTTCTTCCGTCACTGAGGCATTTGCGAGAATGCACACGGCAAAGCCCACACGGCTTCCTTCCTCCTCTTCCGTTACTCTGCATAAGGCGGCTCTTTCTCGTTGCGCTGCGCTCGTCGTGCGTTTTTTTCTTCTCTCGCTGAAATCGCAACGGAAACGAAGATGAGAACAAAAAAAGCGAGCGAGCAAGTCGAACGCGCAAACGAACGGTTCGTTTCACGTGTCAGAGGGTGCGCGATGTGACGTAACAGCCTGAAAATTAGAATAACGTCTGATAGACTGTAATTCGAACGATTCGAACGTTCGCATTGTGACTCGGATTCCGCGACTTTCTCGCAACGGTCGTTCTCGCGAGCCTCACCCCAATCGTTGTTCTCAACGCTCGTTGCTTTCGTGTACAGAACTGAGCGAGGTAATAAAGCTTTGAAAATAATCGACAACGATCATCTCCAGGTATCGTATTATTTAATATGAAATTAAGCGAAGGAAAATTAAGAGTTGAATTGAAATTAATCGCACGAAAAAACAGAAGGATCAGAAGAGAAGCTCACTCGAGGGCGAGTCAGAGCAGTTATTCGTAACCTTCTCAGAAACGCCTGTTTCGAAAATGTTTCACTTCCTTCGAGACGAGGTTTATCCATTACCTCATCGCTTCGCCCGGCAACATTAATTAAATCATCTCTCCGAAACGAATAGCGGGCGCGTGCCGACACACAGTATCATCCGAGCGACACATAAATAATACACTGTTGTTCGTATTTCGGGAGCCAGCGACCCCATGTCAGCTTTTTGCGGCATGGGGAACGAGGGGCGTCGAGAGAGACCACGGAGCCCACTTTTTATAACTCCATCGACAATTTTCGGTTACCCTCTTCACTATTGCCGATCACCCATACATCGTTTTATGAGCGGCCCTGCCGCGTCGCGCCATTACTAGGTGTCAGATTTTCGACATCGGCTCTCGGTATCGGCTCGACCCATTCTGATACTCAATTATAACCGAATCATAACTCGAGCCTAACGCTGACAACCAATGCTTGGCGTTGGTTTTCTGCGTGTAGCACGTGCGAGACTTCTTTTATAATTTACACGGTAAACATTTTCTTCACGCTATATACGAATCAATCTCCATTGCGTATCGTAATCATACTTAAATAAATCCATCATCTATCTGAACGATACAGCACATATGATGATAAGAGCGCACGTGGACAGATTTCGAAAAAGAAAGAGTGTACATTTTACGGTTGTACGACGATTGTAATTACATATCATCACGCAGATAAACACGTTAAATTTTCGAAGAGAGTGCTTTCAACCACTTCCACCTTATATACATATTTGCTTGTTGATAATATTTCGACCAGCAATATACGTCGATATAATATATTTTTATCGTATTAGTACCGCAGGTCCAACCTCTTCCTCTTTTTCTTTCTTTCCTTCGTCGACGCGTAACATTGTCACCGTGCCTCGCTTCCGTCAAACGACTCACCGCTCTTCGATAACTTTGTGCAAAAATATCGAATAAACTGCAATCTAAAACCGAGACTGTCACTCTTCCGATGAGAGTGCGACAGTTTCTCTATATCATCGACAAATTTTGTGTGCTGCATTAATAAATCCATTCCACCTGAACTAAAAGTCAATCCGCGATTAAAGATACGACTTTGATTTTGATTTTGATTCGAGCAAATCGAGGAAAGAATGAGGGGAATCACATTGGAGAGAAAATAATCTTCCATTCGCTGAAGCGTAAGAATAAATTATCATCTAATATTTATAGCTTGCCTTCCCCATTTATGTTTCATTGTTTGCTCCGCTGAATTGAGTATATAAAGATTTGTCACAGTCTTCATTCTAGTTTTAATGCAAGCGGTTGATGACAAAAGAATTCTCAATTGCAACGGTACTCACGTCACATTACTAATTACACGACACATTACTAAAACAGCGCTGTGAAAAATTAATTCTAAATATTATAAGCCACTATGTGAATAAACAACGCTCGATTACTCATCAATAACGATTGGTGACGCATTCAACGTCATCGAACGACAGATTCTTCGTCGATGCTTGACAGTCGCAGGTCGATCGGGCTTATATGAGCGGCTCGAGACGCGTCCATATCCTGCTGTTGGATTTCTCTTCTCACAGGAAGGGATGCGATTCTCGGCGCTTCCCCGGCGCCGAATTTCACGATGCTTGCGCCTTCGCCCGTGCCTTCCGTCCGTGCTAATAGCGTTCACCTCGCTTTGATTTGTGCGACACGTCGAGCGGGAGCAAGCCACTCATTGTCGCATACATATAATTTCGGCGAGCAAAAAAGTCATTCGTTTCGCCAGTCAGCCCGGCATGATCCGATTCCGCCCAGCGCGCCCGTGTAATCGTGCCCTTTTATGCTAATCGGCAACCCTTCCGCGTTTAACCAGCTGCGCCGGCGTCATTGTCTCGGGCTCTCTCGGCGAGCTTTTTCTTGCCGCGCGCGGCGTGCGTTCACGAGCTTGTTTTGTTACGTCGCCGCGGTGGAAAACAGGACGCACGCGACCATCGCTCCTGCGCGGCCCCGTGCCACCCGGATCGCTTTTTACCGCCGCCGCGCCGCGTCGACGGCGGCGATGGAAAAAAAGGGTTGCGCGCCCGAGGGTGGGTGAACGTCGCGCGCTCTGCATTGCGTGCTTGCTAGCGAAAAAACGAGAGGGAGACAGGGAGAAAGGGCTTAGGGAAAAACTAGTGCCGACGCGCGGTCGGAAATCCGCGTAACGCGCTTTCCTCGGCGCTCGCGCGTGCGTTCCGTCGACACCGATTTGCGGATGCCGCGTGTGCCCTCTAATACACGGGCAATGGAAGAAGCTGTGTCTGTGAGCGTCCAAGACCTGCCCTCGCCGGTGTAAGGGAGGGGAAGCCTTTTAACCCTTTTACCCCGGAGGACATGCGCACTGCAAGCGAACGTCGCAATGCAACCTCGGTAATTGCTGCACCCGAGACAAAATGGCAGGCTCGGCCGCGCCGTTTGCGCGGCTATGGCGCGTCTCGCGGAAAACATCCCCCCCGAGTCTCACCCCTGGCTCGACGCGCGGGAATCGCGCGCTGCGAACGCAAGCGACGAAGATGGAATGGACCGCGGCTCTATCGCGGCCACGTCGAGATAAAGCCGATCGATCAGGCGGAAAACGGGCCAACGGAGCAAATTAAATCGCTCGTCGCGCTTACGTCGTTTGTCGCGAAACAGCGACACGTATTTCGCCGGCCGGCGTCGACGCGCGCGATCGCGCATCGGACAATCTGTTATCGACACGCATCACGGATACGCAGGATGTGTGACACATGACGCGCCGCCGTCAGCGAGGTCGTAACAGCGTGTCTCTAATAATTGAGCGTTGGAGTCGACGCGCCGACGGGGACGATCGCCTCTGCGGAAGCCGCAGTGCCGCCGATGTAGCCGGGGCTTCATCGCAGTGCGGCCTCGCGATTCGCCGTCGCGTGTCGGAGTTACTTACTCGCGACGTGCGGGCGGTGGGCGACGATAAGCGACATTACCGCTCGATCGGCGAATTTCTCGTCGATCGACTCAGTCCGCCAAGATGCGTTCGCTTGGGCCGCTCAAATCATCCGCCGGGCTAGCCCGAAAGCGCGAGCTCGCTCGCGCTTGCGAGTTCCCAGATGCGGAGAGGAAGCAATTACCGGGAGGGATTTGAGGAACGGCGAAAGGAATATCGCGCGCAGGCCTCCGCGGGTGCTCTCTCGTCGGGGGTCGATGGCGAGGCTCGCTCGCGTAGTTAGCGGGGCGTGTCTTCGGTTTCGTTGAATTAAACATCGCGCCCGCTTCAATCAGCTCGTCGCACCGCGTCTCGCGCCCTTCCCGAGGGCGCGCTTCGTCTCTCTTCCTCGAGGCCGCCGCGACTCCGGAGAGACCGGCTGCTTTCTTTTTCTTCTTCACCGACCTCGCTGCGTGCTCGTTCGCTTCCGAGTCTCCTTCGACGCTCACGGTGTACCCCGAGCAAGGAGATCGCAGGACGATGGGCGTAAGTGAGCTTAAAGGCTCGCGTTCTGCGCCCCGCGATTTATTCCTCCGAGGGCGAGGAAACAGGTAGAGGAATCTTCGTGACGAGTCCTCGCGTCTTCGTCTGCGATTCCTCCGACCACTTTAGCAGCTGCCATTTCGCCGCAACTTGGCACGAGAGAGCAGGGATTCGTAGACGATTCAGGAAAATAAGAAGGGGTTGATTTTCGAGTAACGTAAGGAACACGTTGAGAGCGCGATATCACTTGTTAAGCAACGCTGAACTTGAGGGGTGTATTAAAAACAGGCTAAACTAATGTCTGACATCGAGCTGCCGCTGCAAGAAACAACGGCTTCGCGCAGCAAAAAACACGAGTGCGTACGTAAATTCAGAGTTAGAGCAAGGCCGCTCTCCCGCTATCTCTCTCTCTCTCTCTCTCTCTCTCTCTCTCTCTCCTCTCTCTCTCTCTCTCTCTCTCTCTCTCTCTCTCTCTCTCTCTCTCTCTCTCTGTCTCTCTCTCTCTCTCTCTGTCTCTCTCTCTCTCTCTCTCTCTCTCTCTCTGTCTCTCTCTCTCTCTCTCTCTCTCTCTCTCTCTCTCTCTCTCTCTCTCTCTCTTTTTCTTTTTCTCTTCGTCTCGCGTCCTCACAGCACGCGCATAAGTCCTGGCCTCAGGTGTTGCACGCTCGACAGGGTGTTTATGCCGTAGCCCGTAGCACTTTGCTTTTACCGAAAATTTATTCTCTTTCGTTATACGTACAGCGCGTCCCATTCGTATAGCGGTGGAAAGAGACAAAGGAGGGAGGCAGGTGACGCATAAAGTGTAATGAACTTCTAACGACGCGCATGAACGTGCACCATCGGATAATTGAATTCGCCCAAGACGAGAGACAGAGACAGAGAGAGAGAGAGAGAGAGAGAGAGAGAGAGAGAGAGAGAGAGAGAGAGAGAGAGAGAGAGAGAGAACTGCGTTTGCCGCTTCTATATCGAGGGCTTCGTCGGACGTAAATCGCGAACGCGCCGGATTAGCATCACCGACACGCATGGGGACGATAATACGTCACGAAAATGATTTCAGAGTGGCTTTGAAGAGGTGTAGGGGTATCGCGGCGTATCGGGCTTTTTGTGTCAAATCGATCTGCACTCGATCGAGAGAGGGTGTCACGGGGCTGCACGCTCATGTAACACTCGGGGCGTTGTAAAAATGATGTTAAAGGGTATATCCACGCCCACCCACGATTTCTATACTGGGATATATTCCCCATATCGTCCAATATATATATATATATATATATATTTATATATACATACATGTACGTTGTACATGTCGGGCGTTTGCTATTAATAATCGTCATCGAGGATTGTCATGGCTTCTCGATCGAGGAGCTCCTTTTGCCATTGTTGTGCAAAAATTGGTGATTTCTCATCGCGACTAACGACATCTCGTTCGTTGCTAAGCACGGGCAGTTTGCGAGCGACCTTTGACCTCTCAGTCCGCGAGATTTAATAGCCGATAACGATCGAGTGCCGACGGACATTAATCGATTTTTCGCGTCGCTTTTCTTCGTCGACCGAGCCCGTGGAATAACATTCGCGGGAAGACGAGAGACGTGAAAAGCTGGCAGGATGAGGGCTCTGAGCGCGAGATGTATCGACTCGCGCAAAGTCGGACTTTAGTCGGATCGTCCTAAACAAATTACCGTGCGTTTCTCGAAACGCGAAAAACACAATATCGGCCTCACGACCGCCCGGTCGCTAAAGAGTAACGATGGTCATTTGGAATTGAAGGATCCGTCGCGCCGCCGCTCTTCCCCGCGGCACACCGCTCTTTCCTTTTTCTTCCTCAGCTATCAATCTATACTCTCCGGCGAGACTCCGACTTCGGCTCTCCCGCTGACTCCGCTCTCCACCTCCTTATCCTTTATCCTTTCAACTTCCTTACGGCACGGCGAAGACGCGGCTCGATACGGCCCACGGCCGAGTTACCCCGCGCGGCGCTCCACTCGAGAAGTCCACCCCGAAGATTTGATCGGGAGAAAGGCAGAGAGAGAGCGAGACAGGGAAAAAAGGAGAGCGAGCGAGCGAGAGAGAGGGAGAGAGAAGTGAAAAAAAGAGAGATCCACACCGACGAAGTGGAGCGCGGGGCCAAGGGTGGGACCCCAAGCAAGCGTGCAGGCAGTCCTGCTGCTTCATACCGAAGGGCACCCTTGCGCACCGCCACCCCCTGGCCGCCGCACCCCAGGCCATGAAAAAAAAACTCGGCTACCCCTAACGATTTTTTTCCTCAACCCCATCCCGGCGCACACTAATTACGTTTTTAAGCGAAATTACTTTGCGAGAGGCGAGCGCGGGGCTTCGTTGTAGACGGTAACGGCCCTGGCGTAGGGTGGCGGATGAGAAATACCGTGGGCGAGGGGTGCGTTTCTTTCTTCTTCTTCTTCTTCTTCTTTCTCTTCTTCCTCTTATTCTTCTTCTTCGTCTTCTCGCTCTCTCGCTCTCATTCTTCCTTTTTTTCTTTTATGCCAAGTCCTGAGGAAAGGCTACAGGGGTTGGAGGCGGCCACCCATCCTGTGCTCCCTACAACCCTCTTCCGCCCCGTCCGCGACGTGCGCTCTGATTACGAAATGTTAAACGGCACCGCCGCACCGGCAGCGGCTCGTTACTCATCCAAATTTTATTCCTTCTGGCAATTGGCCGGGCAAGCAGGCCGACTTCCCCCTTTGGAGAGGAGAGGTAAGACGAGAGAGAAAGAGAGACTCTCGGTGGCTGCTAGGTCAGCGAGTGGCTGCGGCCAGGCCTTACGAGGCTATTCTTCTGATCCTCTTTATTTCCGACCCTCTCGCGATTACCGGCGGGATTTTCGTTTTGATAATTTCGTCGACGGCTTCTTCCTTCCGCGCGTGCTACTTACTCCACGGAAAAAACGGCCTTCTCTCAACGCGTCCTCTCTCTTTCTCTCTTTCTCTCTCTTCCGTGGAATAATTTTCTCTCGTCGCGCTTACCGTATAATCCTTCCTTAATTTCGAGCGTGTTTAAATTCCGCCGCGGCGAATTCGCACGTAACTCGCGCGCGCATACAGGCGACTCGTTCCCATGGAAAAAATCTTGAGACTACGTGGGATGAGAATTCGCTCTCCGTGGCTTCCCTATTTTTCATTTATTTAACTCTCTATGCTCCATGTATTCTATATTTAATTACATTTATCTCTCAACTTTATACATTAAGAGTCTCTGATACTTAAGGACTCCGCGAATGTCCTTACATGGAAGTGGTGGACGCCTCTCTCAAGTTGAGAGAATACTTTTATTTTATAGAGGAAGATGTAAACGCAAAAATGGCAAGTTCTCAAGAGGAGGAGACAATTTTCTCGGTGTCTCGAGCGAGCAACAACGAGGAGAACTCGAGGAGATCTCGCGTCGGGAAACCACTCTGTGGTCGATCCCGAGGCATCGCATGCACGGAGAACGGAGTTATTCTCGAGAGCAAATTTCTCGATCAACCCTTCTCCAATTCATCGAACCGATCTCATGTATATACGTGCACAAAAGTTGCGCGCATCTCATGAATAATTTCTGCTGCGTTCTCTCCTTTTCTCCTTCTCTCTCTGCCTCACTGTCTCTGTGGGTCGATTGTACTGCCGGCTAGGGTTAGGCATGAGGGTGCAACCGGACCTAGGCCCGCTCTGCAAATCCCTGTAGATAAAAAGTCTGCACCCACCCCAGGCGCTATCACCCCAGCCGATAGTAGTGACTCACCCACCATCACCCAACCCATTTTTTTTCAACCCCTACGTGGCACAGATCCGTGGGTCCGTGGATGAAAGGGACGAATCCTTTCGCCTCGTGTCGCTCCTTGTACTTCGGACTCCGTTTCAGGAAAGAGTTCGACGACCCGCGTTTTCACGTTTGATTCTTGAGAGCCGAAACGCCTTTCTTCGTACATTAAATTGTACGCAATTCATTGATGAGATGCATGTAACATCTTGGGAATTTTGACGTATAACATGAGAAGGATATCCCTCTAAATTTCATTCACGTCGCGCATCAGCTCCTCGATTGGACGAATTTCGTCGTCGCATCGAGGAAAGAGTTGCCCAAAGTGCTCGGCCCACGTGACGGATGCGTTCCCCGCGGCGCGGAACGGGAACGAATTTCAATTAGTATTTCGTATCCGACGTAGCCTACGGCTGCGTGTCCCACGCTTCTAGTCCGATCGATTCTAGATTCCAATTTGTGAGATTCGAATTACCGCGGATCCCTCGATTTCTGGGCACTTTATTTGCCCAGTCGACACACGCGGGACGTCGATAGCCGTGGGTATCAGACTGGAGATGGGCCAACTGGTAGCCGGGGTACAAAGGCGAAAACGGATTGCGTCGCTTGTTGTTAGGCGGATATGAGGCGACGGGCAGAGGCTTCGGCGATATCGTCGAATATAATGCAATATTTTTAACAAACGCGCGAAGATGTGTACAAGTGTGTGTATAACCCGTCGTGTATACTTCCCTCTTAGATTGTCGCGATTTTCCGGAGGCTGGCAGAAACTCGGCATCTCCAAGAACCGGCCGAAAGCCGATCGACGGCCGAAGTGGGCCGATGGGAGCGTTTTGCAGGAATACGAAGTTCCCGAGACGCGGCTTGAGCGCTCGGACACCTTTTGTAGGGTCCGCTAATAGCCTCTCATTTGACCTCGCTTCGCCTTGCATCGCTCCTCTCGAATCTCTCCTCTTCTTTCTATTCTTCTCTCTTTCTCTTCCCCTCTCTTTCCTCCCCTCTCTCTCTCTCTCTCTCTCTCTCTTTCTCCCTCCTTCTCTATTATTCATACTCGGTTACTTAAACCGTGAACTTCCCCCGCGCGCGGCGCGGCGACCAAGCGCGGCGCTCGCGCACCCTTTTCCAGCCCAAAAGCCGGGCGTAGCCTTTTTACGCGCGCATTATTTTTTATGCTTTACGTCGCGCGAAGAGAGCACTCCGCTCTCTTCTACGTCGTCGCGAATCCACTCCCCTTTCCCCTTCTCCTCCTCCCGCTCTCCTCCTGCCGCTCGTCGTATTCTTCCCACTCGTGAGAGCGCGGGAGACACTGCCGGTGGGAAATTGCGATATTAATTTTTAATATTTTTTTCAGCGGCGGCCTCGCGTTTACGAGCTCGTCGGGACGCGCGAGATCGGACGACGGCTGCGCCACGGGGCGGTCTAAATAGTTGATGGGTTATGGATTCTGTCTCTCTCTCTCTCTCTCTCTCTCTCTCTCTCTCACTCTCTCTCTCGCTGGGCGGGCGCTTGATTAATGCCGGCCGTATGCGCAACGTTGGCGAGTCGTAGTCGGTAGGCCGCGACAGCTAGACGCGTGTGTATTATGCGGCCAGACCGGCAGCCAGGGTGGTACCAGGCTGCGCGGGTCGCGCCGACGGGGTAAGTGTTTAGAGGATTGATTAATCGCTCGCACGACGACAGCGTGCTCGAGCAAAAAAAGTAATCTTCCGACCTGCGACATTTGTTTTTTTTTTCAAGGCCTCTCTTTTTTTCTGTCACACCCGGAGAACTTGGCGCGTGTGACAGCCGCGCGCGATTCTCTCACAATATGCGAAAATGCTGAGGAAAGGCTTATCGTTCTGATAATTCTGTAACGACTGCGTCGATCATTTTTACCGTATTACTTCAATCGATCTTCGATCGATTTAGACCTATTCATATTTTAGATGAGCTCGCTTGCGCTCATGGGATCGGCGCGAAATTTTGCGAAAAGTCCCGCCTATAGACACAGCCTGCCGCAAGTTTGTTGTTTCCGCGGAACACTTCGCTACGGAGAAAGAAGTTTAGCTATCTGCCTCTGTGAAAGAACATTCCCGTTTCTCTTTCTCTCTCTCCTTCTCTCTCACCTCTGATCGAGTTCCGTCAAGCTTTCACCGCCTCACCCGCCGCCTCTCACCTCATCCGCCGAGAAAGCGTAGGAGACGACCGATGAACAAGAGCGAGCCGAGAAATAAAGAACACGCGAGGGGGTGAAACACCCTCTTGACCCCGCAGGCCCCTTCCGCCTCCAGCGGAGCGCGTCTTCCGCGCGAGAAGAGTAGCGGGGCGTAAGCGAGCGCGCGCGCGCCCTTTCACCCACCCTGCCACCCCGTCCCTCGAAGAAAAGTATCTTGCGTAATTAAGCAACGCGGCCGTAATGTATCCAGCGTGCAGGAGCGGCCATATTGCCCCCACCGTGAGGCGGAGGGGTTGCTGCCCCGCGCGAATCGAAGCGCGGAGGGTTGCTACCGGAGAAGATGGAAGGGTGAAGAGTTCGGGATGAGAGGAGAAGAAGAAGGAGGTGGAGGAGGACGAGGAGGACGAGGACGAGACGGCTGGAGGGGCAGGGGGTGCGGTGAGCTGCACGGAAGACGATGGGTGGTTTGGGGGGATGAGCGGCGAAGGGGTAATGATATGCCGGGTTAGCCGGCGCGCAGAACGACGACTACAACGACCCTTCCTTGTAGTTCGTCCGGAGGGTTCAGGGGGAGGGAGATCCAGGAGAAGGTCTGATTCGCAGACCCGGTCTCTTCCTTCTGTTGTCCATCCTCTTTCTTCTTCGCCCCTTTCGTCCCTCTATGTCCTTGTCCTCTTGTCTGTTGTTGTTTTTTTTTTTATTTAATTCGGCAGCAGCAATTACGACCGCGAAACATCAGCAGTCGCACCTTTCCTCGTGTCTTTTCAGGTCTTCGTCCCCTTTATTTCCTCTTCGTCCTCCCTCCTCTTCCCTCTCGTCTCTCTCGCTTCCCATCTCCTTCGCTTCCTCTCGAGAGGATAGTGACGAAGAGGTCAGCGTGACGCAGCGAAGAATTGATCTCGTGGGATTCAAAGTGACTTGAGCTACAAAATGTATTCGTGAATAACGGATGAATAATTTTCAATGTGTACACGCGCGCGAGTGTGTTAGACAATGCGTGTAAATAGGAGCAAGTTTGAATTCTCATTCGCGAATACACTTTGCCCTAACATCGAGCTCGAATTGACCTTTCGAAATCGCGTTAATAATTCTGTCGGCGACGTAGTCGCATGAACGATTCATCACGATGCTTGAGGGAAAACCCTAATGAGATCGGTTGCGATTTGCTCGTTCACGATCACCGAATTAATCCGAAAATCATTGGGCGTAAGCGCGTCGACGAAATCGGTCTTACATCTGCTCACCGCGCTCGCGCGAATAAATCATTCCCCTGATTCGTTTATGTCGTTTGCATACCATTAATTATGCCGGAATAACGATCGATTCCTCCCGCAAGCTCGCCTTTCTTTCCCGGATTAATCGGATTCCGAGCCAACGGACGACTTCCTCTCCTCGGCTTTTGGACCGAGACGTGATGAAGTATAACAATAAAATGTAAGAGGGGCGACACGCACACACACTTACACCCAAACTGTACATGAATTCATCTTACAGGAAATAAATATTATGAAAAAACACGCAGACGCTTGACGAATTAAACGAAAACCAAATTATCCAATTATCGAAGGATCGATAATTTTTCAGAATAATACCAACAACATCGACTCGACATTTTGAAACACTTAACTTTCTAATTTTCTTTTAATGCTTTTAATGCTTCCCAGGAAAATTTAATAAAACGAAATAACAAACTTTTCGCACGTCATTCGTCTTTTTCTAAATCTAAATTGAGTTGTAAGAATCATTATGTCATTATTATCTGATTTTTCCTTTCTTCCTTTCAACTTTCTTGAACACGTTCAATTTTATTTATTTGATTTCTATATTTTATCGTGTGTCTCGACCTCACCCTCTCGTCGCGAGCCGCGCGAGGCTCGCTCGCTCGCTCGCTCGCGAGCAGACACTACATAAATCTCCGTAGCCGCGGGTATCCGCGACTCGCATGACTCCGTGCCGGCCACTATTATGCAAATCAGTCGGTGGTACACCATGGTACCCGGGCCGGCGAGCGATAAAGCATCCGCTATACAAGTCTCCCATTGTGAATGCGCACGCTGGCCCTGGAAGCTGCCTGAAAAAGGGCAAAAGAGGACGGGCGTGTGCGCGATCGCGTACAACAACGAAGGAGTCTCGCCAAGAAGAAAAGGAGACAGGAATTCTCACGCGATATCACGCGAAACGCGAATTGTCTGCGACCGCATAAATAGAAGCGTCGGTGAAGTTTACGGATGGGGTCCCGGGAAGAAGTCCCGGTCGTTGCTCCCCGTCAAATTCGCCGAGAAATGGTCACGAGAGCGTGCCGCAGCGCCAGAGGATTCGCGACACGTTAGCGGGCGAAGCGTGATTAAAGCGACTCGTTACCCGAATGAAGTGCGCGACGAATTGCGAATCGCACGAGTGCAAAATTTAAAGTGTACGTGCCATATGTCCATTTGTACGTGGCGTCGCTGATTTCGGGACGATCGCCGGCCTTGAACTTGAATGGGCCCGTGCGTGCCGATAGAATCGATGCCATTGATTTCTTTTTTCCTACGCGGCTCGGGAGCTATACATATATGTATGGGGTGGTGCGCGAGCACAATTGAAAGGTACTCTCAGCATGTATGAACACTGGAACACCATTGTCTGAGGGAGAAAAAAAACGGGTTAGCATTATCTGTATCGCGAGCACTGCGAGTCGGCTTGGAGAGAGGAGAGGAAAAAAAACAAGCAGAAAGGAAATATAATTGGACGAATCGAGCATACGTCAATGACAGGTGATGACAGATCGACGGATTTATTTTTATCCTGAAGAAACTGCCCCCGGGAGAACCTATAAATACGGCATTTCAGGGAATATCTTAATATATACCTCTTGATTATAATATCTCCGGCACACGATACATGTAGATTGCAAATTGCGTTTTCAACTAAATTAATCGGGAAAATCGCATATTGAATTCTGTTCGTACGCTGCTGGTATATTTATAGTTAAAGTACCGCGATATTTATAATCCTTACTATATTATATTAATATTATATTATATTATAACGTTATATCAATCTGAATAATACTTATAATACCTATAATGGGACGCATAATTAATTGTAGGCTCATATTCATAGATTGTTATTATATATTCAGCTATTCGAATCAATAGTTTTTCTTCTTTATTCGTCTCTCCTTCTTATCTTATCCTTTAAACTGTCACAGCTATCGTCAACTGACGATATCGACGATAAATGAGGCACAAAGATTCTCGTCGAATTTGAGCATTCGACTCGTCCATCCTCTAGTCAGCCCAAGAGTGACAGACGAGAAATAAAATTCATACGCGGTTTTTACATAGCGACGTTATCGATATACGATCGTCATGACATTCCCATAAATGCGATCCATAAAGGGGATGGTTCCGGCGAGCAGTAAGGAAATAGATCAAAACCGGGCCGCGCGCGATCCCGCGAATTTACTGCATATTGGCTCGCGTCCTTCTTCTAGTCTACTTCTTCTTTTTCTTCGACGAGCCCCACCGCGCGATTTCGAAACCCCCATGACCGATTTGTTCACGTCGCATCGGTCCTCAAAGGTGGAAGCTCAAAGGCGGATAGTTAGTCGTTGGTCAACCCTGGTAATTGCGCGTAACCATGGAAATGCCTGTTTGTTTGGGGTTCCTCTGGTCACATCGGTTCGAACGAACGCTTCGAAGGGTGAAAGGGTAGACTTTCGAGGCCACTGAATGCAAAGAAGGGTTGTAAGGGGTCGGCCGGAAGTCAAGGACGCACTCGGTGACTTCGGGAAACTCGGCCAACGACGCACGAGTCTCTCTCTCTCTCTCTCTCTCTCTCTCTCTCTCTCTCTCTCTCTCTCTCTCTCTCTCTCTCTCTCTCTCACTCTTTTCTCTTCGCCATGGATAGTATCATGCACGCATGCCGCGCTACAAATAGCAGCGTATAAAACTCACACGCAACGGACTCGTACACGTGCATCGGCACGTGCTTACCGATGTATGTTAACAATAACGATTATCAATCGTGAGTCCAGATATATGATCAGATATGACAGATAAATGATTATTAACATTACCTTATATACTCTTATATAATCTTATACCTTCTATATTTTATATAGTCAGTAGTATTGATATCTTGTATAATCAGTAGTATTGATATCAATTGAAATTTTGGTTGACGAAATCGGTATCAATACCGAGTGAGTCATACGATTATCTTGATTTAATCAATTATACATAATCGACCGGTTAATAACTGATTTCATCGATCGATTAAATTATTCCTCATTGCATGTATGATGACTGATTAATTTTCTTCATTGATTCGTCGATTACTTACGAGTCAGATTAAGATTTTAACCGACACTTGATAAAATTTTTCAGTGGACGGACAATAATAATTGTTCGATGGAAAGGACAACGTACAGCCTATTCCTGATTTTTATTTCGAAATAGCGGACAAGCCGATGGGCGAGTGAGATTGGTGAGTTCCCCGCACGTGCGTTATTCATGCAGTGAATATCCGCTGTCGTACATCGATCTTTATCGAATAACCTCGAAGAGCCCGACGCACTACATTATATCGCGATTCTTCATCGCACGAGGAACACTCATGACAGCGAAGTGCTAGTTAAAATGTGCCAACGAACGGACAGCCGAGAGGAACGTTCCCAGACAGTTAAATTGTATTCTCGGCTGAATAAAAATATCGCCGACGACGTATCGAGATCTAGTCAATTAATTTTGCTCAACTTCATTCATCTTGCGGTGTTCTGGCGCAAGCAGCGCATCGCTTTGGCACTCATTTACTCAGAATATTTTGAACCCTCGTTTAAGTAATCAGGTCAGTGCATCGTAACGGGCTTCGAAGGCCATCCCTCGAGTTTTTGCATGACGGCGAGTACAAGTAACAAGTACGGCGCATTCCGAGCGTCTCGTTACCATCGAAGCCCTCGTTGGTCCTCACGCTTTCAAATCGTGCTACTCGTCGTCGCAATCGTCGTCGTCTCGAGGTAGCTAATTTCGAGTTCGTCTTTAAACATTCGTCGCTCGCTCGCTCGCAAGCCCGGTAGGGTGGCTGAGACTCGAGAACGAGAGAGAGAAAGAGAGAGCACGGCGGATCCGAAGGGTGAAAAAAAGAAGTGGCCGAAAAGAAGCGGGAGGTGGAGAGAGCAAAGGAGAGAGAAGGAGAGTGAGAGAGAGAGAGAGAGACAGAGAGAGAGAAAGCTGATGTGAGGATGACAGAGACGGAGCTATTGGGAGAAGCGGTACGAAGAGCCACGAGGGGGTGAAGCGGGCTGCGGGGGTTCCCGAAGCATCCCCACCCGGTGGCCCATCCGCCCCTGAAAAAAGAGTTAATATTGATCCGTTTTTTTATTTGAGTCACCCCCAGGTTTTTCACCCTCGCTATTTTTTCTTCCCCCGGTCGCAGGGATCGCCGCGGCGTGGCGCGGGTGCGACAGAGACGGAATTAGTGTTTCTATAGCAACTCTCTACCCCGTCCGTTCGTTCGTTCGTTCGTTCGTTCGTTCGTTCGTTCGTTCGTTCGTTCGTTCGTTCGTTCGCTCGCTTGCTCGTTCGTTCGTTCGTTGGTCCGTCCGTCCGTGAGTCCACCGGCCGTGCGTCTGCTCGTTCGTCTGTGGAAGAATCATCCCTTGCGATCCTGACCCAGATAGACAGTTATACATTTTGCAGCAACTTTGCTTCATCAAGCAACGTGTCTCAAGGCTCGATGATGACGTTTCTCAATCAGCAGCTCGACTGTGACGTTTGTTGCAATCGCGCTACATTATTCGAGTCCGCGTTGGTATGAAGCAACAGCGAATAAAAAGCAACCGAAGAATTAATTGTGTGCCACTGAGTCGATCAATTTTTGTTGCATTTGAAAATTTCACTTACGTGTTTCGAACTTGAAACCTTAGGATGCCACAAATATCCTAACTTATCACCTCGACGTTTTAACTATCGTCCGAAATCTAGGTTTTTTTAATAAACATAATTAGTGGATTATCTTTTCTGCTGATTGTGCGTACGGTAACCCTCGTCAGTGATACAAACAAGATGTCAAGCTGTCAAAGTGCCACAACTGTTTTGAAACATCGTCGCTGCTTCCTCGAACTTACTCACTCCACAGCCACGATAAACGCGTGTTTACAAATGAAAACGCCTGACCGAAGTATTTTCTTCTCTTTACCCATTCACAATCTATAAAACGATATCAGACGCGCATGTTTAACTTTAATATGCCACCTAAATCCACTTTTACCCCTTGTAGAATCCGATAATATCGTCGACAATGTCGAGATCGACGTCTGTTTAATGGAGTTTCACCTGTAAATAATCATAAACAAACAACGCGTATCTAATCGTACTCCCTGTATTGTATTGTACTGTAGCGGCTCTTCTCTGACTCAGTTATTGACCTTCATCGCCTCGGCAAACGAATACACTCTTCGGCGCTCGCGCTACCGCCAAGATAGCGACGCGCGCCGAAATCGAATGACTGCTCGTCATTCTTTTCGTCTTTTGTCTGCAGTCTCTTCGGAAACGCGCACGGACGGACCTTTGTCACGACGACGGCGTACACGGAGATAGGGGCGCGGGTACAGCGTCCTTTCGCGGAGCGCAGACGATATCGGGCCCCGAGTTAAATTCACCCCCAAATCAGGAAATATGAAGCTCCGATCGCGCGCTCGTATATTCTCCGAAGAGGGTCGGTACTTTGGAATACCTCTCCGGCTTGTAAGTCGATGCATATTTCAGAGGCACGGCCACGGTTTCTTCCGGAATATGCTCTGGGCGAGTCGCCCTCCTCCTCCTCATCTTCCTCCTCGTCGTCTGCCCGTCTTCTTTCTTATTCCTTCGCATTCCCTTTGACCGGATCCCTCCCGCCTAATAATACTCTTTTGCTATTCCCGTATCTTGGAATTCGTTTAATGCTCGCGATAACGGGCTAAGAAGGGTTACGGACGATACAAAGACACAAAGAACCAGATCATGCAGATAAGAATCATGTAATGACACGCGAAAGCGTGTTTCCTGCCCCGTGATACTTTGCAGCTAAGAACAACGGCGATAGCCCTGAGATATTCTTCCCGAGATAAAAAAAAGAAACGAAGAGATGAGAGAGAAAAGTGACTTTTCACTATCGGGCGTTCCAAGTGCTGTCGCTCTTTTACGGTGCGGACGCTCGAGTGACCTTGGACAGGTCACTTTTCCGCGCGTTAGCGCGATGTTGAGACCGCGCCGAGATTGGAGATTGGAAAAGCAGAAACGCGCCATGAGACAATGGCAATAAAGAGGTCATGGAAAAGCGGGTTTATATCTCCGCAGTTGGGGCGAAACTGCATCACCTGCATTTCTCAGCTGTCGTTTCTAATTTCTGAGCGTCTCAGAACGACACACATTTCATCAGTTGCATCGATCAACTGACATTTCGCTACGGTGTGCTTAAAGGAAGAAGCTTGCAGTTTGCACTCGGGGGCTTTCGAGACTCCAGACCGTTCGCAAAAGTCCACAACAAGCTCCGCACTGACATCCGAAGAAATGGACATCGAGATCTCGCTCTCCTCGCTTGCGATCGATCTGCCGATCGACCGCTCTCGCAAGGCACAAATTTGTGTTTGTCTTGGCAGCTGAGAGCAACGGCGACGTTCTCGGGAGCGCCACGACTTCGCGAACGCTGCAGAGTCGAAGGTAAACCGGAGCGTCGTCGCGGAGAAGACGCTCGGTAAACTCGGTTTAACTCGGACAGTGCGGCTTTCACGTCGACGGGACCCTTTTGAGAAAGACAGAAGTGCTCCTTAAAGCCGCGTTGGCGCGGACGCGGCGCGACGATGCGCGCGAAACTGCAACGCAGGGGTCGTTCTCCCGCTCGAGTGGGGTGGCGCCCGGAAGGCTCGGAAAGCTCTCGCTGGCCGATGTCACCTAAGCGTCGGATCGTTCCGCGTTCGAATCCACGTCTTTACGGCAACCAGGCTTACTTTTACGTCTAACCTACGGCGGCAGCCGCCACTTTGCGCGGCTACGTGACTGCTTAGCTAACTCGCGTGGTTGTTCCTAAGCCGGGGAGTTGTTCCTCGATGGTACAGCTCGGTGTCACGGCCGCTGCCATCCGCGCATCGCGCGACCAGCATTATCCGGACAGACAGATGTACGTAAATTTAGCAGCGACTTTACTTGTCGCACATCACGCGAGGTTGTATCTCTCGCGGAGCGCTTATATTTATTACGTCGAGCGACGAAGTAAAAGTACGAATAAAATTACGACAATTTCCGCTGGATCTTAAATTGTCATTTTTCAAATTATCCCTGGAAGGAATTTTCAAGCGTTTGCTTTTCGTTACACTAATTTCTGTGGAAACAGTCCGCGTGGAAAATCATATTAGACAAAAAAAATTTATCCTACTTTCCATTCGAAGATCCACTCGAAGGAAAAGTGCTCCATCTTGCCTCCTCTCTTATTTGTCTTCTTAAATATAATATAATATAATAAATATAATAATATAATAAATATAATAAAAAACGATAAAGTCGACATCAGTCAGTCGTCGTACTTTGTGGCAATCATGAAACTATCCGAGGCTATCTCTATATCCGGGTATACGTGGAAGAAATCGATCGGTGCTCTTGAAGACAGACACTTTAAGACGAACGTCACCGTCCATTAAAATTATAGTCTCACCCGGCGATGGAAGATTTACAAAGTGCACCGCCGCACTGTATGTGCTGGTGGGCATATAATGTACAGGGTGTTGCGGAAGGCTGTCCGTATGATTATAGTGATTCTTCTCTCTCGGTTTGTCGTGTTAATATTTCTCTTCGTCCTCGACTGCCCATCTCCAGCGAGCGGCGCGTGATGGACGCGCGTGGCCGAACGTGTAATTTTCACCGGGAATGCACTGTTTATCTTCACCGTAATTCTGACATGCGTTTTGTTGTCCGAGCGCCAATTGGAACATTGAGCCACGACATTTTATTCGAACGCGCAACGGCGTGATGAGACTGAATCGTCTGTAGAACAATGTCGACTGTCGAAATCAATCGGAGACGCGCCCAAGAGCGTTTCATATCAATTAAAGACACTTTCGGTCGTTTATTTCACACATTATTGGCTGCCTCCGCGTTGGAAATTCATGTCCGTTTCACGGTCGATTATTTCCGTATGAATTCATCCGATGTCCCTACGACTTCGATAGATCCCGAAAGGTTACTAACTACCTCGTGGCACCTGTCACCCGGAAAGGTAAGCTTCTCTGGGCATTAGCGGGATAAGATGCCGGCTGATAAATAACGCGGTCGTAAAGATAGGAAAAAGCAGGTGAAGACGACCCGAAATCGTCTCGGACGAAAGTGTCTCGCTCATTTTGTTCCGATATTATCAGCCATTGCCATTGATATGTATATATCTACGGCGTATTTCTCCGCGCATGCGAGCGAACCGCATCTCTAATCCGATTCACCGAAGCGCGTCCCGAATGCGTTCTCGTTAGATCAAATTCATGTCCTGCGTTTGCCTGTCAACTTAACTTAAGCAGCAGCGTCCCTCGCCGGAACGACGCGCCTCGAAAAAACGACCGCGGATTCGGCCGAGCACTAAAGTCTATAAATTATTATTAACAAATACGGAGAGCTCTTTTGACAGTTAGGTCTCCGTCGAATCATTAACTAGACATGAATGTAAGACGTTAGATCGGAGACAAGCGAGCGCGATCGCGCGTAGCGACAGCACCTGCTCCTCCGCGACGAAAAATTGTGAAAAAGGGACACGGAGTCTATAACGCCTTTCTAGCGATTTTAAGTGCTGGCAAAAGGATTCGCCATATGGCGCATTTGTCGAACGCGCCGCGCCGCGCCGCGTGCCGCTCCGCATCGAGAATCGAACAGTCGTGTCCCGAGAGCCAACGGTGCTTCGAGGAACGAGGGCCCATTTATTTCGCGTGTGCTGTATAATTAGGACTCGAGAACTGGCCACACGGGAGAGCTTATTGTCCGTTTTTTCTCCTTCCCGGTCCGTGGAAAACGAGTTTTGGAAATATATTACAGGGCGCCGTGTGGTCGGCCGAATTCTCGAATTCGACCGCCTCCTCCTTCGGGCCGAGCCGCGGCCGAGGGCTGCTTCTTCCGCGGTCATCGGTTATTGGGACAGATCGAGAAATAATCTTATCGTGCAAAGAGAGAGAGAGAGAGAGAGAGAGAGAGAGAATGCAAGCAACAAACATTTCAGAAGGAAAGATAACAATGACTGCGTCGTAGAGAAGATCACTCGGCAACTGCTGCAAATCACATGAATCGGTTAATCCAATTCTCGGCTGAATGTAAAAGCATGTGTTCACAAATTTTGCAACAGTCGTGAAGCAGCTTTTTCGTTCCGGTGATCATGCCGATCAACTGCGGTAGGTCATCGCGCTGTTATCACATGCGGTAGCGAAAAATGAGATAAATGTTGCTTATCGTATTCTCTCGATATCGTCCACAGCGACGATATCGAGAGAAGATCCTGCTGAAAGACTCCTTTCCTCTCTCTCTCTCTCTCTCTCTCTCTCTCTTCACAACACATGTCGAGAGTAGGCGGCTTCCGTAAAACAGGAAGCTATTTAAATAACGGCTCTCCTCGGCTTATAAGGGTCACGACGCAGAAACACGACGAAAGTCGAAAATTTCGGCCTTTACTATCCGAACCTTCTATGAACACACAGAATTTCGTTATCGAGCCCTCGATAAGTCTTCTGTTAACAGTCGCGTTGGTCGGCTGAGTAACCGGAAATGCTTGTTCTTCGTTTAAAGGACGGCACGAGTCAAGCGCTCATTGCGGATCGTACTTACGGACCGCGAGGATCTCTCCTCGCTGGAGATGCAGCGGCGCGCAGCCCACCCCCAGGTGGCTCACCCCGCGCGCCCCGGGATTTCACGTAATTTTGGGTTTCGCCGGTAAATGGTATCGCGTTTCTTAGGACGCACCGTCGGATTGGCGCATTGTCGTCAACGGCGGGCCCACCTAAGCCCCCCCGCACAGGCTAGGGTGGCGCGGTCTAGGATCCCTTTCATCCCTCTTCCTCCGCGCGGCAGCACGCGCGTTTCGCTTCCATAAAGGAGCTTTTTTTAACAGAAAGACAAAAAACTAGGAACGACGCCGAGGCAAAAGCGGAAAAGGGGGAACTCGCTCGTCCTCTTCTCTCCTCTCTTCTGCCCCTCCTTCTCCTTTTCCTTCTTCTTCTCCTCCTGCCACTCCCGCCGTCCGCAGCCCCTTTTAGGGACGCGTGGCGTGGCACACGTCGCCATTATTCTTCCACTTCGTCTTCGGTCAAAACCCGGACGACGCCAGCGGAAATTTACGATGCGCTCGTTGCGACGCATTTCGGGAAATACACATCGCCGCTCATCTCCGTCTGGCTTGCCGAGGGCTTCAACGATCGTTCTCGGCCGCAGTTAAGACAGCGACGAGCTCCGCCGGTGGCGAATACTCTCGATCGAGAGTCGCCGATTCGCGAGAGCACGAGGCCGAGAGAGAGAGAGAGAGAGAGAGAGAGAGAGAGAGAGAGAGACCGAAATAATTCCGTCGCGATTGATCGCCGCTGAGCGAGATTTTGGCAGAGGCGACGCGAAACGAGGTAAACAAAGTGTCGTGCCACTGCGCGCATTCTTAGACGTGCTACCGACGCACGCCTCGCGCGAGATAAACGGCGGCCGAATTCTTGCACGGCCGAATCATTACACGCGCGGACGCGGCATCACAATCGAATTTATGAATGTTTACCTATTTGTAGTGCGGCGCACCAGGTAGCCGCGCGCTCGCCGCTCAGATCCCGGGGGACCCTCGCGCTTTTCCGGATTCCGTCCCCAAAACAGCTCTCAGACGGCGCTCTCAATGCCGCGCGAGAGACGCTGCGAGCGCGCCCGGCCGCTTTGTCGCGTGCTGCCAGACCTCCTTGACATGTTGGCACAGTTTTTGACAATGGAGCCAATGCCGTAGGAGTAAACCTATACGCCTGCAACCGTTGTGCAACGAAAACGGACGACGGATTCCCCTTGGTCCTCCGCTCTGAATTTAGTATCTGCTTACCTTTCGTTCGGTCCTCCTGCAACAACTGCGACACGCTGACGCGATGCTCTCGATAGAATAGCGTTAGGTCGCGAGCCGGAGAATGACACATTAAAATCGTATCTCCCACAATCGAAATTAAATTAAAAGCAACAAGGAAATATCGACTGCTTTCTCTGTTTGAGATTCCGCACTCGCAGAAAAGACACTGGCGCTCAGAGGGACGAGAAGAAAATTTCACTGACGCGTTACTTTCGATTCTTCGCGCAATTATTTTAATATCGACAAATTATCTTAATTATTTTAATATTGACAATATTGGTCTAAATTTGTATGAAAAAAAAAAGTTGCCAAAAGTGTCAACGTTAATACATTTTGAAGTAACGACTCAGAGTTAAAGGTTAACTCTTCTAAAATCAATTATGTAAGAAATTATTAATGTCTTTGAACTATTAACCGACGCTGCTAACATAATATTCAATATTAATGTCTGTAACAGTTGCACAATGTGCAACAGTTGTTTCGTAAATCGCAATTGGCCTAATGAATGTGCATCGTAAAGCAAGCGGCCACTCGAGGTTATCGGACGAAAGGGAAAGCAATTAAAACAGGAATACGCGAGATAGGATCGATATGCTCGGAAGAGTGCTGCTCCATGAATCCGAGCGATTCGATCTGACTGGATCCGCTGCATCTGCCACGTGCCCCCATATTACGGCATAATGTGTCACTGTGCCACGGCTGCGCCACCCCTCTCTTCAGCCCTTCGGCGACGCCTGCAGCTTCATCCGACGCACACGGGCGCGCGTGCGCGCGCGCGCGCGCGATCGTGCGTACACGGAATCCTAGATTTTGGAAACTCGCTGGTCCCGAATGGCACAGCTGAATGCAGGTCGCGGCAGTCCTCCATCGGGGAGGGAACACACGCCGGGAGGGTGGAGAGAGACGGTTTTTCAGCATGCATTCACCTCACCCTCAGCTCACCCCATCGGCCGCGACAATCTCTCCGTTTCCTGAATCAACGAGCGAATCCACAATGCAACCTCGGATGAGTCGTAAAAATATCATCACTTTTGTGACGACACTTTATATATCCGCGCCTCAGTCACTGGTCCTTCGGGAAGCAACAGTGTCCACGATGATAATGTTTTATCGATGACTCCGACGAATCGCGAACGAGGGACTTTGGCGGCGGTATGCGCGCACCGCAATGCGAGGAACGTCGAAATGCAGAAGCGCTCGACGATTTGCGCCTGGTTAAAATCTGGCCGACGCGATTCCTCAGACTTGTGTCCGTAGGAAAATAAGGCTCGCAGAGCCTTACATTGATTTACTCTCGTGTAGGATTTATTAAACGTCACACAGGGACGGGTCGCGTGCGGGACGGGTCGGCGAATAAACAGACCAGTGAACGATGAAACAGTGAGCTTTAATAATAAAAATAGTTTCACAGACCAGTCAATCCGATAGAACATTTCAGACAACTGAGTAATGCGTGACTGCAGAGATCGGGGCATGAAAATTACGAGTAAACACATACGATACAAAGGACACCTCTCTCGCTTCCCCTTTTTATTCACAATAGGAATTCGAAATTGGCAGCGATGTAGTTAATAATCGTAGTTAATTACAATTAATATTACTCCCTAGACGCGAATTACTTACAAAACGGCTCATATCATATTTGTACTAACGATATTTTCCTCCCCTTCGCAATCTCTCTCGCCGTCTTACGCCTCTCGTTTCTCCTTCCTTCGCCCCACTTTCTGCGTTTTTTCACCACGTCTCCTTCACTTGTCAATATATAATAAGGTTATTTAAGAATATTATTTATATATATATTTATATATATATAAAATCAGTCTTGTGGTTGAGAGATATATTAGATGTCTGGTGAGGTAGTGTCAGTTTCATAGTATACATTCAGCGTGCCACTTGTTTTGCGGTTCGCGTTTGTACGTCGTCTGCACAACGAAGGTCGGGGCAACGATGTTTACCCGGGCGCGCACCCGATCCATGAATCGTCAGCAACAAGCAGCGAGGAGAGAGAGCACGCGCGAAACTCCTACGCGCGTGTTAATAATGCGGCGACCGAGCGCGTCACAAGTGGCCAGATATACTTCCGCTATCGGTGTGTCCCGAGATTATCATCGATTACCTATTACTTGGTGATGTCTACCGTCTTGTCAATCGACTTCATCGTCATATTTAGGCGTAAGGTCTGAATTTGTACCGTGTCTCGTAAGACGCGCACGCGCGCGCGCGAACATTCGAACGGACGCGTCGCGCGCCGTTGAGCGGCGCGGAGGAGGAGATTGGCACTCTTTGCGCGTGGTTGGCTAATCACGCCGGCTCGAATTCGCAAGCGCGCGCGTGCGCGCGCGCGCACGCAATTTCGCTGTACAAAATTATAGAATATAATTTTAGTTACACGTACATGTACAAAGAAGTATACATAATGCGATAGGTACGTAAGATTACTCTCGAACATTCCAACGAACCGAGATCGCGAAGTACGGAGGCCGCGTCGGCCGGAGAGGCCGCCCGACGAGACGCACGATTACGATGATAATCGCACTTCGGTCGGGGCCCGTGTTCGTCTGGAATAATCTGGAAAGGAGTTCCGACCGACGTGGCGTTCGCGCGATAACAGGATCAAGCCGTCGCTTCGAATGTAAAAGTAAGATATGAGGAAAGAGAGATTAAAGACGAGGCTCGCTCACTCTCTCTCTCTCTCTCTCTCTCTCTCTCTCGAAAGAGTAGCCACAGCGCGGCTTTGATAACCCAACGATAATTTTCCGGCTTCGGGATATCAGCTCGCGCCGAATCCTTGGCCGAATCCCTTGGCACTGACATCCCAAATTTAATCCTTCCGTCTCTTGGTTCTAAGCAAACCGAGTACATTCGAAGTAATCTAGGCTGCGTTCCGATGTTTACCGTCAACACTGAAACTCTACAATATGCGTGACATGAGCTATGTAGACTTTCAGCACTGGCAGTGAGTATCGCGCACATTTAATTTCTCCTTCTCTTGTCACACACTCCGTATCAAGGCCGGGTTACTTCCTCGTACGCCCATGCTACACATTATCTCCTATACGAGAGTACATGTACCATCTCGTCCTTCTCTTCCTCACTTCTTTCCGTTTGTACATTACCGCGACGCACATTGATCCTCGCCCGTACTAAGCGATCCCGATTTACGAGCACACATCGTATTGGTACAACGTTACGGCTATTTGACACAAATATATATATGTATATATATAATATGTATACATAGCTTTTGCACGTTAAGAGCAAGAGGACAACAACAATAGTGATTACGACAGTAGGTAGGACAAGCGACAACTCTATTCATTAACACGATAGGTACTTGACGCGTGGTTCTCTTCGCCTTCTCTCTCTCTCTCTCTCTCTCTCTCTCTCTCTCTCTTTCTCTCTGTCTCTCTCTCTCTCTCTCTCTCTCGGTCGACGTATCGGCCGCTTCGTTAACGCACACTGTACTTCCTGTTCTCCCGTTTCTCAGCGAGGAAACAAAAGAGAAAAACGAAAAGAAAAGAAAAGACGACAACGATCCGCAGGACCGATCACGGTAGGAACATAAGTTACAAGTAGCGTTCTCGGGTCTACGACTCTATTACGACTATTAGCTAGGAATCGATATCCTTCAAGGTACTCTTGCGCTTCAACGTCGCACGGTCCTCGCCGCGTGCGTGCATCACGCCGGGCGGAGGATCGGCCGGCCAGGTCGGGGATTCCCTCCGTCCGGACGGCGGCAAGGACCGCACTCGACGTCGAACGTTAGGAACAAAGGTAGGACGCGGTTATCCGTATCATTCGGCTATGATTCTTCTCACGGATTATTATTATATATATATATATGTGTGTGTGTGTGTGTGTGTATATGTATGCTCGCGGGTCGGGTTGAAATCAATCGCGCGCGCCGCTGGGCGATCGAGCCTCAATGAAGGCCGATGATGAAACGAGCGAATTCGTCGCGTGTACAAACGCTCGAGGAACGCGTCGAAGAACGTACCGTGTTTCCGTGAACGACACTAGCGGCAACAACAATGATGAATCAGCGAGCGAACGACGCGTCGGGACATCTTGTTCGAGCAGCTCTCGCGGGGCTAGCTCGAGTCCCGCGTGGCTTCGCGCGACTCTTCGTGCGAGCTGCACTTCACTTTTCCCTCCGCGTGAACGCGGCAAAAAATACGTTTTATCAATTAGCGGCGATCGCCGCGTCGAGGCGAGCGGATTGGACACACGTCTCTCTATGCGAACACGACGAAATCATAGCGATGCCGATCCCCTGATATCGAGATGCCCAGAGAGCGCCCTTTTCTTCCTCTTCTCTTTCTTTCTTTTTCTCCTGTTGCGCGTTGCACGTTGCGACAAGCGAGCAATTGTCTCTCGCGATTAGTCCGCGTGACGAGGAAGAAGATTTTGCTCGTGAGGCACGTTTGCCTCAGACACAAAGGGCACGCTTCAGCGGCGCCACTCTCGATTAATAATCGCGTCGCCTCTTTCCCCCTCCCTCCGATCAAGTCACTCTCTTCAAGCCCGATGTGTCCGGCCCGTCGTACTGTCGCGCGAGATGAGCGGGACCGGTTCTCGTCTCGCCGATTGTCGCGAACTGGCCACAAGCAAATTCGTTAAGCGCTCTCTGTCACGGCATCACTGTACGCTCGTTTGCCTGTCATCGAGAGGCAAAGGGGGAGGGGGAGGGCGAAGGAGAGGGGGATGGTGAAAAAAGGAGGACAAAATAAAAAGAAAACAGAAAGAAGGCGCGCGAGGCTCTCGCTTGTGAATTCTCGTTTCTTATGCGGTCCTCTCCATCCAAAGCGGGGTTGATACGTTTTTTCTCTCTCTCTCTTTCTCTCTCTCTCTCTCTCTCTCTCTCCTTCTCTCTCTATGTACAATAAACTCGGGGATTCTGCATGAGATGAGATCTGTCTTTCTTTCGGGATATGAGGTCGAGGCCTACTGACCTCTGTCGCCGTCTACCAGTCGAATCGCGAATGGTATATTCCGACAGGGTCATCGTGGCGCACATTCAGCGGAGGTGACAGTCAGCAAGTCATCGACTTTTTGTCCAACCTCGCGCGAGTAGTACGCGTGCGGACTCACCGAGAGTGTACACGGTGGCGAGCGGGTTTGATCGGCATTTTACGGCCGAGTAACGAGAGCAACAATCCCGAGCCAATTCCGAGCTGACAATCTTGCGCGTCGCAAGGCGCGCGCAACAAAGGTACTGCTATGTACAATGCGATGCATTTACTCTTCCCCAAGTTTGCCTCTTTGCGGCACGTTTGGTAGAAACGAAGCAGCATCGCCGCAATCGTAACAAATGTAGCAATGAGACACACGTCGTCTCTGCTGAGTGCGATCAACAAAACGAATATGCGGATGAATTAGAGCCAAACGTTACGGCGTTATGTTTCTTCTTTCTTTCTTTCCTTCTTCCTCCAACTTAACGTCTTAAAAACGAAAGGAGATACGATACGTTATCATGCCGAGCGGTGTCGAATTTTCCGTGAGAATCGAGCCGGACGAAGCATCGTGCTCCTCTTTTCTCTCTGGGCGCGAATAATACGAGATCGAGACGTTCCACGACTCGGCATACTGGGGAACAAGGATCTCTGGAAAGGAAAGCACGGGAAGGAAATCACAGAAGAGATTCCTAGTGAGGTCAACGGGAAAATAAGCGAGAATATTGTAGACCTGCTCCAGTTTCGTAAAATATGTGGAGAAACTGTAACCCGGCGATGCCGGGATGTGCAAAACTAACGGCGAGACGCCCGTCTTCTCAAGATGGGTCAACCCGGCGGTGAGACGTCAGACGAAGGTAAAGACAAAAAGATAATAATGAAAACGGAAATTGAAATCTTCAGAGTCCTAATTAACGCGCTCCAAAGAAACGTATAAAAATGACCGATATAACCGATACTCAGTACTCTGTACTCATAGTCAGTCATTTCACAAGGCTGCCTCCTAAGCGAAACGCGCGGCAGATTTCGCGTCTGATCTCGGCGTATATCTCTGAATTGATCATCATTCGTACGCTGGATATCATTGAATTAATCGAGCGATTTTAGACAGTTCTCCCAACGATTGCTACATAGGTCTTGCATATACATACGAACGTATATGTATATAAAGCGAGTGAAGTACGCGTAAGGAGAATATTTGCCTTTTGCTATATGTATATATTGGACGCGATATATGCATATCGAGAGGCGAATATTCTCCAAAAGTAACGGAAATGCGAGATGAAGGCCTGAAGAAAAGTTAGCAGCGCGCGACGCAATGGCAGGGCTGCTGCACAACTTTTCTCGCTCTTCTTTCGTCTCTCTCATTCTCTCACTCTCTCACTCTCCCTCTCTCTCTCTCTCTCTCTCTCTCTCTCTCTCTCTATCTATCTATCTATCTATCTCTCTCTCTCTCTCTATCTCTCTCTCTTCATGTGACACGGTCGAGCGAAACGGACGAAAGATAAACGAGGGTAATTTAAGCAACCAGGTATTTCGAGCGATATTTGTGCAAAATGCAAAAGAGGGAGAGAGACTCCCTACTGCGTCTCTGCTCTACTTTTTCTTCTTCTCCCTGCCATGATGTCCCGAGGGAGACGAAAAGAGAGACCTACACAGAGGAGAACGCTTACTCGTTCCCAAGTTGTAAGAGAGAAACTATCGGGATGTAACCGATTCCGGAAAGCGTACCGCGTAATCGCGGAACAATGACGCATAGGTGGCCTTGACTCGGCGGTCAGGATGACAAATTTGCATGCACACTGCGGATATAAATCGGACGAGCGTTGAGAGAGTGATTGCGTAAAGCTTCTGAGAATGAAACTGCCCGACCAGTGACCGGCTGCAAAATTTTTCGACGGACCGGTGCGTCGTCGCGAAAACTGGTTCGCGCGAAACACGCGCGCCGGCTGAGGTCGGGATAAAAGAAGCAGAGGTCTTTGAAGAGATCTTTGACTGGGGCCGGGTGTACGTGTCCGATGGATAAGGAGACGGAAATCGGAGAAGATTATGCGATTATGCGATCCGCATACTGTACGGGCAAAGTGAAACTGTGAGGAGGTAATGGAGGTTGCTTTAAATTTCAGGTCGCCCTTTCTCTCTCTCTCTCTCTCTCTCTCTCTCTCTCTCTCTCTCTCTCTCTCTCTCTCTCTCTCTCGAGCGAACGAGCGAGCGAGACGATCGCGAGTCTCTGGTGTGTAGCGGAAAAAGGGGTCTCCTTCATCCTAGCCGGTGTGGGAGAATTGTCGAGTTTACGAGGGTACAAATGATTACTTTCATTACATCATCTTCCGCTGGCACTATGTAACCAATCGTCCGCGCGTTAACTTGAAAGCATGTCACTACGAACGTTTGATTGTCGTCGGATCTTCGCCGTACGGATAGCTAAATCCTAAACACTAAATCCTAAATCTTAAACAACCAACATATTATATATATATATATATTTTTTTTATATATAATAAACGCAATGTTTCACATGCACATCGTGATCATTTCACGCTGGTACACGGAACGTCTCGAGCTCGAACGCGAACGTTACGACGACGGCGACGCTCGACCGACGCGGGATCGCCAATGCGTCAGTTGACTGAAAGCGCGCGTTCGATCGAGGTACACTGCCGCGTTCCGTTTGTTTAACAAATCCTCGGGCGATAAAGCAAAGTAACGATATAACAGAGAATAACGTGTCATAAATGTTTAGTACAAAAAGAAAAAAAAAAAAGAAAAACATGAACTCCCGATATAGCGACATAGTGGACCGACGGACCGTCGTCACTCCTCCCCGCTACTTTAACTGTCAGAGGAACTTGTATACCAAATACATTTATTCCACAAGCATATTCTCATATACACATACGCACTCTTTCTCCTCATCCTGCACCGTCGTTCGCTCCTCCAAACGATACAGCACACACGCGCACACATACACGCACACGCGATCGTACTAAATATGATTTCTCTGTACCGGGGCGAAACTATGTACAACAACGCAAAAGCGACAGGGCGCACTCCGAGGGAGTTTGCGCGTAAATCGTTCTCTCTCTCTCTCTCTCTCTCTTTCCCCCTCCCTCCTTCTCTCTCTCCCTCTCTCTCTCTCTCTCTCTCTCTCTCTCTCTCTCTTCCTGCTTTATCTTCCTCAGACTATCGAATCTGTAATCGTTCGCCGTACGAATGTGCGTTACGGCGTAGACGTTTAATTGTGTGACTGTATAAAATATCCAGTGGAAATAAAAGCGTAGCTGTTCTTATAGAATCGTTTGTCATCTTATAAAAAGCATCGAGACAATTAATCGTCTTTACCGTAACGCGCATATGCACGCACAGGTATGCATGCGCAGGTGTACACGCGCAGATCACGGATTGGAAATCCCAAATGGATATGATGAGAGACACACTTCCCCCCCACCCGTTTCCATTATCACGATTCGTGTCGCGCTGCTCGGCTGCTCGCACTGAATCATCTAGGCGTCTAAATATCGTTTCAGAGTCCAAGTAAACAGTCAACAGTAAATATGTCCCTGAATTTATGTTTGTCTCTCTCTTTAAAGTACACATTCTATAGGATACATCATATCCAGACTTGCCGCGCTCGGTATATCCGTTTCGGTGTATATCCGCGCGTTCGCGTACACAATACAATAATATATATATATAATCTATATGTAGTATATATATATATATATATATATATACACACGCACACATAAATATATATATATATAATATGTATATATATATATTTATTTATTTATAAAAAGCATCTTAACAATAATGACTGTAAACCGATGTAGAGACCTATCAATGAATCAGCGCGAGCTGCTGACGCATGGCTGGTCAGTTGGACTCGAGGTAGGAATTGGAGCGCTCGAATCGCGCGCACTTTCTCACGCTCTTCTTCGTCAGCCGACAAGACTCGTGACAATGCCTGCCATCGAGGACAAGAGGGTAGTTTTCTCTACATACCAGTGAGGAGAATGCCACTAGGAATCGGCCTTGGCTGTGTCGACCGTGCTCACATCTCGACGACGGCCGCATTTGCGTCGTGGCTGTCGTGCGAGCAGATTGCTGGGTTTGGCAGCGGAGATGCCGCGCTTATCATCGTCCTCGAGGACGGTATCGCTGTTGGGACTGTTGTGAGTGGTCGAGGAGGCGCTGCTGTTGTTGTTGTTGTTGTTGTTATTGCTGTTGCCGCCGCTGCTGCTGCTGCTGTTGCTGCTGCTGCTGACGCCACCCGAGATCAGTCTGCCAGTGGACATGGACAGATCCTCGGGCTCGGTTTGCTCCGGAAAGTTAACACTGGACAGATCCAGTGGTACCGAAATCGGGGTGCTGGCCGCCAGACTCGACGGCTCCTCGTGGATCTCCGCCTTGACTTTCTTGGCGCTGTGCATGCTGCTCTCCATCTCGTCCGACTGCGTGTCGGTCTCGGTGTTATCTTCCGGCTCCTCACTCGTGTTCGATTGCGTGTCGGTGTGTGACCGTGATTCGGCCTGCGACGGCTGCCCTGTGCCGCACTTGTGATGCATCAGGTGATGCCGCCTTCTGAATTTTGTTTGGCAAGTGTCACATTCGAACGGCTTCACGCCTCTGTGTATCAGCGAGTGCGCCTTCAGTTGATTCGAGTCGCTGAATTTGGCCCCGCATACTTCGCAAGTATACGGACGCTCGCCCGTGTGTACCCGCAGATGACGACGAAGATTCGCTACTTGAACGAACTGTCGGTCGCAGTGGCTGCAATGATAGGGTTTCTCGCCTGTGTGCAGCCGCATGTGCGTCTTTAGGTGGTGGTCCCGGGTGAATCTGCGCGACAGACAATGATCGTGCAATGTGACTTGGTGTGAGATGGAGCAGAGATGAGAAAATGAGGTCAGCGGAAATTACGATCGAAATTTCGGACTCGGAAGTTGGCGAGCCTCGGCGGCTCGCGCCAACTTCACCATCACAAACGCGCGCTCTGCATCGAGGAGATACATGTTGTAACAAAAGTAATGAGAATAATAAATAATAATAATAATAATAACAATTCAATCTCATGGGAGAGATCTCACCTCTTGTGGCATTCCTGACACTCGAAAGGCTTCTCGCCGGTATGCGTGCGCTCGTGATTCTGCAGCACGTGCTTGTAACCGAACGATCGCGAGCACACTCCACAGGTGAACACCTTATCCTTGCTGTCCTTTGTCGCTTCAGGGCTGACCGTAGGAACTGGGCTGGACGAAGTCGCGGCCTCCGAAGGAGCTGGCGCGGGCGTGCTGTCCGCTTTCGCTTTGCTCGGTCTCCTCTTGGTGGTCTGAGCCTTCTTGCCGCCTCGGTCGTTATCGTTGACCATATTGTTATTGTTGGTGCTCTTGTTGTTGTTGTTACTGCTGCTGGTGATGGTGCTGGATGGGCTATGATGCTGAACGGTGGACCTCGCGCTCACGGCCGGCGACTGCGGTGTCGATGGGTGTTGAAGAGTAGAGGGTGGCGAGGGCGCTGGCGGTATCCAATTAGCGAAGAGGTTGTGCGAATGATGATACAACGACGGGTTGGTGGCTAACGACGCGTGCAGTGATACTGGTAATCCTGCAGCCATAAACGCCGCAGTCCGACTGGCCACTATGAGCTGCTGCGGAGTCAGTAAAGACAGGCTGGTTGTTGCAGGTGAGCCAATCGTAGGGTATATTGCTTGCGACGCCTTCTTGCTATTGTTAATGAGCGTCTTCTTTTCAGGGTCCGGCTTCATGGTAAGAGACTGGCCGCTCAGAAGACCTGTGTTCAGAAAAATTTCTTCTCAAGACACGGTCGATTTACTTCGCTCCACCTCCGCTTCCTCAAATAATTCGCTCAACAGCTTCATGAAAAGTTCTGCACGTTCGCGCGGAATATCGAACTATCATCGACTACAATACGCGTTGGAACAACGCGTCAGAATTATCATCGATCAGCTACGAGGATGGGATACTGATTAAGCGAATTAAACGAACGAATGTGCGAATTTTACGCGAATCTCAACATTTCACCTCACACTTCTTTTTCCCATCTTTTTCTCCCCCCACCCTCGTCCCATCCTTCTCATTCTCACTCGCTCTCTCTCTTCCTTTTTCTCTCCATCTCACTTTCTCTCCCCCCCTCCTCTCTCCTCTCTTTCACTCTCTGTTCCTCTCTTCCCTGCCACTTCTCACGTAACCTCCCACACACGTCGCTCACACGTGAGGTTCACAGAATCCTCCTCCATTCACTCACACTCTCGTACGCGAGAGTTCATTCATAAGACTTGGCTATCCACCTACGCGTCTACGGCGTACTGCCTCTTCGACTTGAGGCCAACGACTTTATCGGCGTGCGAGTACTCGCAATTTATTGAAAGAGATCGACGTCGCGTCGGAATCAACGACGCGCGGGCGAGCGTCGTTAATGAGCGACTTGTTACTTCCCGGCTTCTTAACGCGCGGCTACTCTGATAAAATAATCCAACCTCTTACGAACGTATTTTCAAAGAATGGAACGCGCATGAGTTTGATGATACGCGATTACGACAGAACTCGCGTCCGCGAGTTTAGCAGTTTAGATACCTCTACTTTTTACTCTTCCACGATGAGGAAGTAACTTCTTTCTTCTTTCTTTCTTTCTTTCTCGTGAATATCGCCCTATCCACGCGGCACATCGACAGGCTCGTTTTCGCCATTGAGAGCCTCCGCTCGATCCGGGGATATCCAATGATTACACGTCATAAATTTGAGACGCGCTATAACGCGCGTCTGAAGAGTCGCGCTGAGAAGAGAACTCTGCGAATTTCGAGGAATTTCCAACGAGATGGAATCGAACGTAAGGAAACGCGGTGACCGATACCTGGTCGCCGCTGGTTAATTAGCGGACTATTTAAAGAGGGGACAGCATCGTTGAATCAATAAGGGCGCGCGTCTCTTCCTCCTTACTTTTCCCCTTCCCCCTCTCCGCCCGAAAATTCCCTTAACGGCGAGCAGGATCCTCGCAGCCTACTTCGTCGTTTCTTGGCAACGCGACGCGACGCGACGCGACGCAGAGAGACCGCCCTTGCCTGCGTCTACTCCGTAATTGGACGCGCAACCCTTGTACTTCTATCTCGAGTCCTTTCTCGCGGTAGCTCCATCCGAAACTAGACCGTTTGACTAATTTCAGATGCAGTTGAAATCAACCAACTCGACAAGACTGGACATCATGCTGAGAGAGAAGGGTTTATTAAGGAACAAACTTGCGAGACCGTGTGGTCGCAAACTAATATTCAAATAGCCACAACGGGGAGGGGGGAGTGGGAGGTAATAAGTAGCGGATTTTTACGGATGACGAATACGGTGGCAATGATACTTATCGCGGGGCGATCGCTAAATATCACGGCGACTGTATGACGACGTTGTTGCACGTCGGGAAATTGCGACGCGATCGCGAAGAGAGAACTCGATCGACGAAGCGGGCGGGAAGATCGTTCGCAGTGAGCCGAGAAAAGCGCGCTTACGAAGAAGATGCGAGGAGAGAGATGTGCATCCCGAAGCGATCGCGGTGATTATTTTTGGATACGCGCATCGCACATCGCGAGTCTCTCGCGAAACCTCGGCGGATCTCATTCTGCCGACACAGTGCTCCCCCTGTGTGTCCTCAGGCAGGCGATTTCGCTACTCTCCCTGGGACTTATCGATGTTTACAATGTGTCACAACGTACATGCGTTGTGTCGCCGCGAGCGCTTTTAGATTCTGGCGAAGCGCCAGGATGGTCGCGCTGCTCTTAAGAAACTATGAAATCGCTCTCTTGTCGCCTGCCGTCCCTCCCCCCCCTCTCTCTCTCTCTATATATATATATACACATATATACATTTCGCACTTTACTCTCTTGCTCGTTCACTCCACTCTCCATCCATCTATCCATCCACCTAGCTATCTCTCTTATCCGCGCGAGACTTCCTCAAAGCGCCGACGCGCCACTTACGTTCTCGCTTTCATTCGAGGCCAACATCCGAAAGATTATTGGCGCATATGAAAGAAGAAGAAAAAGAAGAAGGAGAGGGGGGAGCAGAAGGCATCAATGAAGTCGGCCGGTCGTCGTCGGAATTCCGCGTCCTCGCGACTTCTTTCTCTCCACCTCTCGTCGGGAGCGAATGTGACAGCTACGAAACGGCAGAAGTGAAGTTGAAAATGCCCGAGCCAAAGCTGCCCGCGAGCGAGCGAGCGAATCACGCTTCTATTCGCGCCGGGAGTACACTTGTGGAGACTTAGCAGTAGAGGCGTAGAAGAGGCGAAAAAAAGGAGGCCGAAAATAAGGTAGAGCAGGGAAAGAGAGCAGGCAGATAGAAAAAGTTACATTACCGCGAGATATCGTTGCACCACTACGTGACACACATAGAGCAGATCTTAACACGTTGGAGAGACTCGTATGGGGTCTTTCCGAGGTGACACGAGGTCAACCGTCGGCAGTGCTCCAACATCAACCGCCTCTATGTGATCCACCTGGACCGTACCTGCGTCAATCTGTGCGTCTTGCAGGTAAGACAGTGCCATTATGAGATCCGTGATGCCAACTTTCCTCACATTGACACTCCATACACTTCCCCCCCCTTTCCCGTCGCGGCACAGCGTAATCACTTTCGATAACGCGGATTGCAAAGGGAAAAGCCTCGAGGCGAGACGGCGCAGCACTACATTAATGGCGCGGTTGACGTAAGAATCGCATCGAGACCGTTATCCTCAACTGTTCTCCGCCTCGTTTGTCTACCGAAAGAGGGGGAGAGGGAAAAAAGAAACAAGCACGCGATCCGCGCGAAGATGAAGTTCGCTTGCTCGCTCGTTCAACCGCGCGCGCGCGCGCGCCCGCTCTTGGCTGACGTGAGGCGCGACGTCGAAACTATCACGCTCTGAATTGCGCCACGATTTTAATTAGCATTCTAATCTACAATAAACAACCGGCAGCCGAGCTCCGACAACGGAAAGGATGATCGGCGCCACGAATCAACGATGCTTCTTTGGGCTGACCTAACCCAATACTAACTGACAGTCCAGAGCGGCACGACAGAGCGGCACGACTGTAGTCAACAATCCCCACCCCTATGCCCCCACTACGAATCCCTCTCGTCCTACCAGGCCGCGATTCTACCCTCTCGAATCGCAACCCCGGATGCGCGGACTCCTAAAACGCCGCTCGTGGGTCCCGAGTTGGCACGTGCAGAGGATGAAGCGAGATCGAGATAGAGCGAGAGAAAGAGACAGGGTGGGCGGCTGGGATATGAGAGGGATGGGCAGGGAGCGACGGAGCGAGGAGGCTGCCGCGAACTACAGAAAGAGATCGCACGACGGCGAAAGGGGCGAAAGCGTAGTCGTAGAAAGAGCAAGCGCGACAGAAGACAGGGAGGAGGTGAGCCGAGACAGGGTGAACCTGCGACCGTGATCTTTAAGAGTAGGGATTGGCGCGTGTATAGAGAGAGAGAGAAGAAGAAAAAGAGAGCGAGTGAGCGAGCGGGTGAGAGAGAGAGATAGAGAGAGAGAGAGAGAGAGAGAGAGAGAGAGAGAGAGAGAGAGAGAGAGAGAGAGAGAGAGAGAGTGAGAGCGCATTTGCCCCAAGGGGCTGAAGGAGGCCGCGCTGGTAGAAGGCGGATGATCGCCTGGACAGAAGGGGCGAGCGAAAGATGAGAAATGCAAAGAGTGTAAGGGACGAGGTCGCGACGTGATCCGCGGCATCTGAAAACGAACGGTTGATCGCGCTTGTTCTGAAAACTGCGCGAAACAGGAGATGGTAATTGCAAGAAGAAAGAAAAAGGAGAGAAGAAATCAAGAACGCATTGACACTTGCCCGCGCGATTCGTGATAATTTTTATATCACTTTCCCTCCCTCTCTCTCTCTCTCTCTCTCTCTCTCTCTCTCTCTCTCTCTCTCTCTCTCTCTCACCCTCTCGCGACGTTTGTCCCGATTGTACAACAGCGGCGCAATATCTCGCGCATCCTCTCGCAACCTTTCATTTCCCGATACAAATATATGCGAGCACGCGCATTCGTTACTCGACGTTTGCTGAACTGCCGCTTTTGCGATATCGACAGTTTCGCGTGCGCGTGTTTTTTGCAAAAGTTCGCCGCGGCTGTCAATATTTCACAAGCGCCCCGATACAAATTGCGCGGCGATACGTCCGGAGTCCGGAGTCTTCCAGGTTGGATGCGCCAAGGTATATATCGTGCGTCACATTGCGCAAAAGGCGTACAGATCGGCGCATAGAAACGGATCTGAGAAAAGCAACGACGAAGTAAATTTATCCACAGCCAAGTTGCGGGGATATCGAATAAAAATGCCGGATACGTGTCGACGTTCAGTTTCAGCAAAGAAAAAAGAAAAGAAAATTATATATCATATATATATATATAATATATACAGCACGCGGATAAATGTGAAATCAGAATCGGTGAATTCCCTAATTGCTCCGTGTCATCTTCCGAGTCACGTATCTGCGATAACATCGCGGGGACGATTCGCCGTCGGCGGCGGCGAAAGCAACGGCGACGACGACTTCCGGATGTGATAAAGCGACGCACAATGCCCCGCACAGACTCGCGTCCCGGTTTCAGTTCGCTATTCCTGCCACGAAGGGAATCCGGCTCGCGAAAACGCACTCTCCGCGGCGATACACTTACCCCCGCGGGAGTCGTTCTCTCCGGGCTATCCGAGGCGGCTGGGGCGGAAGGGGTCGGCAAGGCAAAGGGAGGAATTAGGAGTGCACGCGCGCGGTCCTCCCGCTCCTCTGTCTCACCTGCTCACGCGCGGCTCGGCGCGTGCCCGCAGCCGAGAGAGAGAAGGAGAAAGAGAGAGAGAGAGGGAGAAGGGGGGGAGAGAGAGAGAGAGAGAGAGCTCATGGCATGGAACCGCACCGTACCGCACCGCACCTCCACGCACGCTCCGTCGCGATAAAAAAGAAAAAAAATGTGAAAGAATGCCGTCGGATCCCCGTGCGTAACTCTGTGTGTCACGCATGCACGCCCTTCGCGGCACGAGCGAGAGAGAGGCACGCACACGCGAGCGCGGCCACATGTCGTAGTCTCGTAGCCGTCGTCCCGTGTCGACGGGATACACGCGTATCCGCACGTACACACACACAGCTCACGCTCTACTCTCTGTCAGCCGCCTGTCGTCGCCGTGGAGACAAAGACGGAGATTCGAGCTAGCAAGAGAGAGAGAGAGAGAGAGAGAGAGAGAGAGAGAGAGAGAGAGAGAGAGAGAGAGAGAGAGAGAGAGAGAGAGAGAGAGAGAGACAGAGAGAGAGAGAGAGAGAGAGAGAGAGAGAGAGAGAGAGAGAGAGAGAGAGAGAGAGAGAGAGGAGGGAGAGGGCGAACCGGGCGAATACGAGAGAAATGGGAAAAAAAGCTGACGGGGAATCATGGAGCGGGATCTAGGGCGATTGTCGAATTAGTGAATCGGTCGATCCACGAGAGAGAGAGAGAGAGAGAGAGAGAGGCTCCTTTCCACGTTACCGAAAATATCTTGTGTATTTTTTTATCCCTTTTTTTAACCTTCTCTCTATCTCTCTTAGTCGCGTTTATTCGCGCGTCTCCAGATGCGACAGATCAGGATGCGCGTGGACGCCCGATACTCCGTCGAATAATCGACAACTCCGATCCGAGATCCTCTTACTTTGCTTCGGCAATGTGCCAATTTTTGTTAGCGCAAAGTTGCCACGCTGTTAGCGACGTTCGCTCGCGACGGGGATTTTTCGATCGCGATTCCAAGCGAACAATCGATCGAGTCTGTTGGCAGAGACCTTTTTTTTGCCCGATGAATGTCCTGCGTCCTGGGATTTATCGGATGAGGGGTGGCTAAGGGGCGGGATACCCAAGGAGAGTGCACGAGTGCGACGCGCAAGTACTTCCGCATACAAACCTGACAAAATATTGTGAAAAACCGCGCAGGTAAATAAGCGAGCTTTATGTGGCTCGCGAGGGATGCGCAATGGATGGGAAAGAAATCTTGTTCGAATCGGGATGTTTGCTGCTGTTGCCGTCGCCGAAACGTATGAAAAACCATTGGAAACGCATTTATTTCCGTGTTAATATGTGCAGTTTTTTATAAGATGTAATGTTTCTTAAGACATGCAAACGTCGTACTTTTTAATATAATTCTCAATAAATGATATTTCTTTAAAGTAGGATATATCTGGAAACAATTTCCTCGGGCATGCTTAATTTTGTTCGTAAATATCAATTTAAGCCGTACTTTTAGTTGTTGCGGAAAATTCTTTCAATATGTGGTAAAAATCGCTGCCGTACTACAGACTCGAATTTTGTCTTTCACACATTTATCCCCCTTTTTTTTGTCAATCCTAAAAGTAACCCTAACACTAACACTTAACTCAACAGAAGGGTTACGGTGGTTTGTCCTTGAGAATGAAAAAGAGTCTGTTTACGGAAAACATTATTGACGGTTATGTTAGTACCAACCCTTTACTGACGATCAATCTACTACCTGCTGATAACCAAGCCACAATTACAGCAAACTAACTCTTCAAACCCTTTGTATCTGCGGATTGTTTGGAACAACACTGCCATTACTACCAACCCTTTACTGACGATCAATCTACTACCTGCTGATAGCCAAGCCACAATTACAGCAAACCAACTCTTTAAACCCTTTGTATCTGCGGATTGTTTGGATCAACACTGCCACAGGATATCATTTTATGCGTGCAAAGTTCAATATAAATATTTTTCACGCGAAAAATTTATCTCACTATATCGCAGTGTGATGAAAAAAAGATGCATTAAATAAACAGTATTTTACTTAAAAAGAAAAGAAGTACGAAGATTCCGAAAAATAGATCTTCGAAAAATTTTGTGACAAGATAGAAAGTAAATTTTTTGTTTAATGTCTACTCAGTACAGCTTATGTTTTCGACAATTATCCTGTCCAGTATTTCACATTTTAGTCCATTGCGAATACTTTTTTACGTGTACATGGAAAAGTGATGTTACATAGTGAAAAAAAGTGAAAAAAATACTGTTAAATAGAACTAAAGAGAACTGTCAAGTGGAACGGGGACAGGTATTGTTAAAAAACGATATATTACCATAGAAAGATTCTTGGCAATGGGCGGAAATACCGGAATTTTTCGAAAAAAGGAAAGTCAGCGGGTATCTTCGACTCTCCGATGATACTTAAAATCATTGTTTAACCATGAAATGGTATTGTGTCGCTCCAAAATAGGCCAGAGGGATAAACGGATGAAGGACGAGACGTGAGAGATGCGAAGGTAAACGAAAGAAAAAACGAATCACAGGGAGCGAAACTGGACATAGTGAACCAGCCGACGGAAACGTTTAAAAATTTGAGAATGCTCTACTTTAGCGTAACATACAGTTACGTAACTCAGAGAAGTCGAACCGTAAAATTTGACCTTTCTGCACAGTCGTGGCAGAAATGGTCGCGACGTTCCGTGAGAGAATTCTTTCCTTCTCCGTGAGATATTACTTTTTTTTTTACCACTGACCTATTTTTTAACATCAAGTTTAAATGCGAATTTCGAAAAAAATGAGGCGAAAATGAACGAACGACTGAAAAACTGACCTGAAAAAGTGAAAGTATGAGAAAATAGAGCAGGTACTTGAAGTTGAACTCGCACGCTGTAATGAAACTAAAAGGACGAGCGTAATTATTTTTTGACAAATACAACATGCACATTCACCGTTCCGTTTTCACCGTGAATCACTCTCTCTTTCTCTACGACGTGATCTCTTTCCAAAAATATCATTCGCCTTGTTTCAGGCAAGGCGTAGGCACACGTCAATCGTCGATAATCTCGGTAATCTCGGAACGGCATGCAGCTCATTATTACTCATCAGTCGGGTTCCTCAAGGATCCTCCACGTTATCTCGGGTAATAACGTATCGCGATCCAGCGCGCGATATAATATCGATAGGAGAATAGAATGCGCGTATTTGAAGAGTATACGCATTGAGATAAATCTGTAATTTCATTGCATCATACTGTGTGATGTTTCTCCGCGGCTGTTTCTTCCGACGTAAGCTGGAATTCAACTATCGGAAAGTTTCGTGTTTAAATACGCCTTCTTCTTTCCCGATCGAACCGATATCAACCGCCGTTTTCGCTTCGCCAGCAAACGATCGGAAACGGTTCCGCCGTATCTTCTCACGAGCTTTTCGAAGAAGATCGAAGTTTTTCCTCACACGGTCAGCCGCCGTATGCAGAATCGAGCGATCTACCCTGGAATCCGACCATTGTGGCACCCCGAGCCACTTTACATAGAGAGATCAACGGCGAGGATCATATCGCGATATCTTGATCTGTAACCGACGAGCGACTCGATGCGCGGTCACGGTTTTTCGCAACGCACAGCAGCCAACTCGGAAATCTCCTCGGGTCTGTCAAGCAAATCTTTTCGCCTCTTCTCTTGCGCGAGGGATCGAGCCAGATATTATCAGCGCGCGCGCGATCGAATATTTTTTCGATATATTAAGACGCTCCCGTTCCTTTTTCGGTTTTTCTCGCATTTTTTCACCGTATAACTGAAGAAGACTTTGTGTCCTGAGAGATCGGCGAAAGAAATTGTCAGCTGTTCCTCTTGAAATTCGTTACCGCAACTATTTCTAGCATTCTATTTTCACGTTTCCGAGAAAGAGAGAGAGAGAGAGAGAGAGAGAGAGCGCGTGTGTTTATAATAGAGACCGAGAGAAAGGAAGAAAAGGAGAAGCGGAGAGAACAGACGACTTCTGGGGATCGAGAGCACAAACGGTAGTTAATGTAACATGTCCGCGCAGCGCGCGGAAAGCGCCGGACATTTTCTCGGGCGGAACGATCGATGATTGTAAGGTGAGTAAGATTTGAGTTAGGAGATAACGAGAGGACTCTATTTGTCTTAGCACGCATGAGATACGAGCGCGATAGCCGCTATTGGCTATTAGTTGCAACGCGCGCGACGCCGCTTTTAGACATCGTCCGGATAAGCCGCTCGACGAGCTTATTAGGCGAATCGCCTAATTATCGGCTTCTAATAGCACTTAATGGCCTAGACTAATAATAGCGGAGCACTGGCCTCTTTTCTGCATTAATTCGGAGCTGGCCCAGCGACGAACATGTGGTGTGCGAATAGATTCGAGAGATGCGGTCCGACGCACCAGCTGGTCTAGGAGGAAGGACGCCGGGCTCTCTTTCTTTCCCTTTTTCCCTCCTTTTACTGACCCCGTCGTCCTTGTGTGCGTGTGCCGCGCGGAATTCCGCCCGGCGGCCACGACGGCGTTAGAAGCGGCTCTATTGTCGCGCACTTGAGCGCTCGGGTCGCGCGGTCTAATTCGAAAACGTTATTTTTCAGGTTGCACAACGCGATCCAACGAGGGCGGAGTGGAAAGAAAAGGTTTGTCCAAAATTCGTGCGCTAGAAGAATCACTTCCTAGCCAGCTTTTCGCTTCGTCCCAGGCAATTGCTCGTGTAACAGTGTGGCAGTTTGCGACTTGTATCGAAATCTAGTAAGAAGAATTCTCAGACGAGATCACGCGATATAAAAGTCAATCGGAGAAAATTGTCTCGGCGGGATTATCGCAGGCAAGAATCATCAACGGGACGGACGGGTCGTTTGTCTCCACACGACGCAATCCTCATCGGCATCTTCGGCCGTGCTTCCTCGAATTCATCCCACACCGCGTACGTGTCAACGGATCCTCGCAAACCGCTCTCTGTCGCGTCCCTCGCGAAACAACATATCGAGCCTCGTCAAAGGCCACCCTGCCGCGAGAGAGTGCATGCAACGACGTACTTCCTTAAGCGGATAGACGCGGCCCAGTAGCTTTCTCCGAGCTTCCCCGACGATCTGATCCCATCCCTTCGTTCGTTCGCGTCCAGTCGCGACTTCCGATCGAGCCCGCTCGTCTTTGCGCGCCTATCCGTGGAAGAGGTCGCAGTGGGGAAGGACGGGTAGACGACGACGGGAACGGAAGACGGGAAGGACAGGGGAGGGAAAAATGTACAAGAGATCCTCGTGTAGCGGTTGACCAAGCCGTGTGCACCTGGTCGGCCGAGAGATCGGGTCGATTTAGGGCGGATTTCGCAACGGGCGCAAGCCGCAATACTCGCAAGGGTGAGCGCGCGGCACTCTCTCTCTCTCTCTCTCTCTCTCTCTCTTTCTCTCTTTCCCTCTCATTGCCTCCGTCGTATCGGCCACTGGTCAGCCACCTCATTCAATAAATAATGAGACGGCCGATCGATCCGCGAGAGGCGGCCACGTGAGATCGCTCCGCGGCTGCACCTCCTCCGCAGGATTATTTGCCGAGGATCGATCGATTCGACAATGGCCAGACAATGGCCCGGGGCGACCGGAGGATCTCGGAGGACGCGGAGAACGACGACGGCGGCGATGCGACGCGACGTCGGCCGATACATCACTGTCCGATTAACGCGACTCGCGCGTCGATCGCGCTCGACTCGGGTCCTGATCAAATAACGAAATTAGCCCTTCTGTCGCGGTCTCCCCGGCCGAAAGACCCATCGCGATGACACTTTTGATTTCTTCGTTCTCCTCGGGAAATTTCCAACGCGTCCGATCGTAACTGAAACGTTCTTTTCGGAGTCAACGTTGCTTCGCATTATTCATCGCGCAACGTTCGCCGCCAATCGAGTCTCCGTGGACGAAAATAAGTCTCATTGATAATCGACATTGTCTAGACAACATTACGGAAACAATGCGTCTTCAGCCGGAAATGTGCGCGAGCGAGCGCGATTAGGTACCACGTTCCTCTCCCTCGTCGCGCTCTTTCTCCCTCTCCATCTCGCGTCCTCAGTCTATCTTTTTTGCTCGACAACGTGCTCCCGCGTAACAAGGGCCTAACAGAGCTGTCAATCCATCGATAAATTGAATGGAGGACCTAAAACCACCCTACATTCTCCGCTGCCCTTCACCCCCTTTCATCCGCGCGTACTCTTACACCCCATCGGCGGTGGCGGTGGCGGGCGGCTCGAGAGCACGAGTGAGAGAACGAGAGAGACCCCGCTACGATATTTTTTTTCCGCAACACAAAAACGTCCGCCTCTGCAACTGACGTGTGATTCGGCTACCCTCGCGAGGAGAGGAGATTTAAGGAAGTAGAAAACTGACCGGACGCGCGAGCGAGCGAGCGAGCGAGCGAGCGGACGACGTCCTCGGCTTCGGCCTCGGCCTCGGCCACGGCGCAACGTCGCTCGAGGGGATGCTGAAGATGAACGCGGGGTTGCATCATCAACACTGGAAAATGTATCGCCGACAACTCGCGTTTGCATCGGATGGAAGGGGAAATTTGCGAGGCACTCTGGGTGATAAAGCTGCTCACGTTGACGACGCCGAAAGTATACTCAGCGCGACATTCGCGCCTTTCCCGTGAGACTTCAACGGCGAGAATCGGTGCAATCGCGGATCGAATAATATTTGGCCGCCGTTTAACAGTTCGCTATTATATCGGGCGGGCGTGAGTGGTGGCCGAGAGTGAATTTCTATCGCGGAATAAGTTACCGGAGAGAAAGGGCTTTGTAAGGGAGAAATTCGGCTTCGAAGGGGGTCGATCGCGAGGTAGATGGAAGTTTCACGGGGGAGGGGGCGAAAAAGGGGGAGAGAAAGCGCTCCACCCCACGCTTCGCTTCCGTACACACGAGCAAATCCCCTCGTTTTTGGATTTTTCGGGTAAAACGGCACGGTAAAGGGGAGGCTGGTGAGTAATTCGAGGCGGGCTGCAGACTTGAGGTGCGTGCCTATGTATGTACGCGTGTGCGTGCGAGCAGGGGTTGCCTTTTCGAATCCGCACCCTTCACCGCCCGCTTTCCACCCCCGATTGCGCGATCTCCCTCCACACGCAGCAGGCTTGACCAATATTTCCAAAAGGGTAAGGGAGCAAAACGAGCGAAGGGAGGGTGACGACCTAAGAGGAGAGAGAGAGGGAGAGAGGGGAGTCGACAGAGAGAGAGGGAGAGAGAGAGATAGAGAGAGAGAGAGAGAGAGAGAGAGAGAGAGAGAGAGAGAGAGAGAAAATTAAGCCGCTCTATCCGCCGCCAGCAATTTGTTCGCGAAGCGGCGTGACGCTGCAGCTGCGATGGCGCCCGGACTTCTCGACGGCGCGATCTCTCGAGAAAATGAAAACTCACTTAGCCTCGTTGGCAGCGTTCGGAAACAAACGCGCGCGGCATCCTGGACTTCCTGGGGAAGCCCATTACCGAGAGAATTTCGCGGATCAGCACGCGACTCTCTACTTTGGCGTACTCTGCGTGCCAGCCGCGGATTCGACGTGTAATGCCCACACGGTGGTTGATTGGTCTTGTCTTATCTAAGTTATTTTGGGAAATGACCTATCGCCGCGATATCGAGTTTTCCGCAGAGACAATTTTCCGCGAAATCATTTTCTCTCTCTCTCTGAATTTTTCAAAGCCGCGAATCTCACTGAGAACGCGTGGAGAGTGGCAGAATTGTCGCTCGGGACAACAACGAAAATACCGCCACTCTGGAGGTGGCGAGAGAGCGAACGTTTCAATCGAGCTTAGAGAGGCGGATTCTGGCTCCATACGAGCGAGTGTTTCGATCGATTAGAATAAACATGCTCCTTCGCCGCTGAGAGAGAACATCAGACTCACTCTCCGCTCTCGAGTGAAAATCTTCGCTCGACGATTCAAGATGGAGAATTCACTGGAGTTTGAGCGACCGCCGGTCACTCCGCGAGTCTTCGCTGCGGGGGCGATTTCGAGAGAGTTAAGTATTCGCGTATTCTTAGCATCCTGTCAAGTTCAAGACGAAGCGGCATGAAACGTTCCCCTATGTTTTCTCCCTTGCCACGCGCAGCCCCGTCCGTCGACGATGGCCGCGTGGTCGCAGTGGCGCGATGAAAAGAATGCCAGATTGCGTTCGCACGTCAGGCAGATTAAAGTCAACGTCGTCTCCGGGTTAGAGGAGTTCTTCTCCCCTCCCCTCCCTAACAACGGCCGGCAGTTTCTCTTCTGCAGCAAACGTCGTCGCAAGCCAAGGAAGTCACCGCGGGCCGCGCTCGTTTCCGAGGTATCGGCGCGCAGAGGGTAGTCGCTGCGCTCCAACCCTTATTCCCGCATTCATTCGGTGAGCTTTCTCCGTCCCGGCCGACGCGGTTACGAGACGCGTCGACGTTCCACACTGACGGAGACGACGTTCCGCGAGACGACGGTGACGAGCTGAAACCCCCTCCTCCTCCATCCCCTTACACTTACACCCCGATGGACGATATAAACGCGAGAAAGAGAGAGAGAGAGAGAGAGCACGTTTTTATTTTCGTCCGAAATACCCGCACCTGGAAGCCTCCACTTGGAGGAAGGCAGTAGAACGTTCACACAGTCGATCGCGGATGTCGAGATTCTCTTACCGCGCGGGCGAACCACCCCCTGTAGGGTGGGTGAGGTGCAAGAGCGGGAGATACTTGACTCGTTTCTCAAACGTACGCCTCGGACGTACCGATGCCAAGGCAGGCATGTAGTTTCGCGTCTGGGACGCGTGTATCATCGAAGATTCCGCGTTATATATGTCTCTTTTCTGAATTCCGCCGCCGCGTGTCCGCCCACGGCGCTATAAATTCAGGCCCGGCCAGCGCGGGCCCGACCGGTCCGGTTGGATTTATGCATCGCTAACGCGAGACAGGTGCGTCGTAGCGGCGCGCGTCGTGCCGCCCGCGCGCGCGAGGAAGCGCGCGGCCGCGCCTTTATCGGGTTAATAACACGTCTCGAGGAGTCCCGATTTAGTGGTATCCGCGCGAGCTGTAATTGTTTCGTCTCGTGGATTTTACAACTTAATCGATCGGTGCCTCGGCAGGATGCATAGCCTCGCCCGGAGCACGCGAGCCGTCGCCGTTCTGTGTGGTCCGCCTGCCCGTCTCTCCCATCCTCTCTCTCTCTCTCTCTCTCTCTCTCTCTCTGTCTTTTTCTTTTTCTTTCTTGCCCTGTCTCTTTCTCTCGCTCTCAGGCCACCCCCGATCCCGACTATTGTTGCCTTTCTTCGTTTTCGCCGAGCCCGCCGAGAACTCATATTGTCGCAGATCCATCGGGAAAATACGAGGCCGCGGCCGAAGCTCCGCACGGTCGATTAAATTTCTCGCCGATTTGGATTTCCGAAAGCCACGCTACGTGACTCGCCGACCAGGGTGGCCGCGAGAGGAGGCCCCACTTTGTTCCCGACTCTCGAGCAAGTACGACTACTCTCCCGTTGAAAAGTAGAGAATGTTTCGATATATATGTACTTTCGCACTGAAACTTTTCGATCGTCGCATTCTTCATCGCACGGTCGATCGCGCTTAGTTACGCTGCGACAGCGATGAGAAATCAATATTGTCGTTATCGCTCATTTGTTGCATCTTAACGTTTAAATAATGACTGATTTCTCACTATCGTAAAAAATCCATTTTCGACTCTAAAGTATCAACGACAGATAACAGAAATGGATGAGACTATTTAAAGAAGGTTAAAAGATCGTTAAAAGCTTCGTGAATTTAAAATATCTAACATTTCATAATACTGACAAAGTGTTTCAAAAAGTGTTCCGTAAAAGAAGAACTCTTTCCCCCCCCTTTCTCTCTGCTTCCTCTAAAGTCTCCGATACCGAGCTAATCATTTCTCCTGAAAGCACAGAAAATCTCCCTTCGGGAAAGGCAAAGAGATACTGAAGATAGCCTGGGAAATTTTGAAAATCGATAAGATCGAGGCTCTTTGCATTATCTCTGTACCCGTTTCTGGCCACACAGTTGTTTAGTCCGGTGTGTGCTATCCGGAAAGTGCTTTTGAAATTTTCAGTTATGCTCAAAATTCTTCTAAGCGCACACAGCACGGATCGCGCGAGCGTGTCTGTCTCGACAAAATTCCTCGATACGCCGTACGTCTCCTGCGCTTCCCCCCTTCACCGCGGGACTGCCGGCAGAGGCGGCGGCGGCGGCGGCGGCGGCGGCGGCGGCGGTGCGACGCGGGTTAACTCATGCGAGATGCAGGAGTTACTTTTATTTATATACACCGAAAGAAGCACACGCCTTGTCATCCTGCGCGGCCCTTCTCCCTCGGGCCGACGCGGCGCGGTGCGGCGCGTCCTCGCAGTTTTCTCGCATGGGCACACCTCAAGAGGGGCCCGCGCTCTCTTGTCGCGACAGCAAGAGGCAGGCACTCGCGCGCAGCTGCACAATCGTCGCCCACGGCGCAGGGTTCATTTAACTTGGCAAATACACAACTCTTTAACATTGTGTCGCATTAAACGTTCCTCTGCCACCGCACTAATGGACACTGACAAATGGCCCCCGAAGAATCCCTTCGCGCGCGGATCTCTCGCCTTATCCCATCGCTCGAGCTACCTCCGCGGAGAACGTCATTCTCGATTGTATGGAATTTACCGGGGAGAGGGAGGAGGAGGGAGATTCGCTGTTTTATAAATTGCCCGACCGACGGCTGTTTAAGGTCCGCTGCGTCATTTTGCGATCGAAAGAGCCACTGTGTGTCACTTACCATATCGGTTGAGGTCTTGCGCGCGATAGTCCTCTCCTCGTATCACCGAGACGAGCCAAGTTCCGTCAAGTGTGTAATTCTTCGAGTTCTGCAAATTTATGAAATAAACGTGTTATTATGCGCACGCGCGCTGTTGTTATATCAGCGTTTAACGTCACGATCGACTAATGCGTGTCGTCGGTTGCGTTCAGAAGACACACGATGGGTGCACGATCGCTCGGTAGAAACGATCTACGATATGTAGATCTCGTTGGATCTATCAATCTCTCTCCGACAACATTCTTCTTGTAAAGTCGACCACCCAACCGCTGTGTCCTCTGAACGGAGCCATCCAGATGAGACGTCGACTCAAACTGAGGTGTTTTGATCGTGGGTGGAGAAAAGACACACAATTGCACTCGATAAATTAGACGCGTCGCCAATGGTAAATCGATAACACGTGAAGTAACGATACATACGTAAAGGAACATCACGGCCATCCGCTTCAAGTTACTCGAGCCGAGTTTCAAGGTATCGAACGATCGATGGAAAAGCAACGACGGGACAGCGAGCGCGTTAGGGCGCTCGATGTAAAAAGGAAGAGCGCAGCACGTGACAATGAAACCGATGCTACTGAAGGTTCGTATTCGTATGGGTATCCGTATGGCTCGTACGAGATACCGAGCAGATAAAAAGGAAAGAATTCTCTAAGCAACTACACGATGTCGGGTCCTCCTCCCGTGTGTTCACCGCTCGCGCCGACTCATCCTCCTTTGACGTTCTATCGTGTGCCTCCTGCACACGTACGTACACACGTACAGGACACACACGATACTCACCCGACACACATGCATTTACCCCTTCCCCTCCTCCCCCTCCCCACACACACATGTACCCTGCGCATGCGAGCGCACGTGGTGAACACACAGAATGGAGAGAGAGAGAGAGAGAGAGAGAGAGAGAGAGAGACAGAGATAGATAGATAGAGAGAGAGAGAGAGAGAGAGAGAGAGAGAGAGCGGCTTTCACGCGCGAGCAGCAACAGGCTGCCGCTTTTTACCCTCCGGGATCACGGCGGCGCGTTCTCGTCCTCTCCTCCGGACGATGGATCATTTTATTGCGCTCGTGCTCCCGGAAGCGGAAACCCGATGGCCGCGGAATATATGTCAGGTGGAGAGTCAGTTATCGTGTTTTCTCACCTCGTCCTCTAGTTCGGCAGCGCGATCCGGCGTTGCTGGCGAGCGGCGACGGGCGAAGAGAAGAAGGCGAAGCACACCCTCCGGCACACGCGGGGCACACTCGTCCGGAAGAAACCGCCGACGATGGGGCGAGACTTGAAACGCACCGAGCGGAGTAGCGGGAGCGACTGTCCGAAGTCAAGTGGACCGTATGGATTATGTCGGATGTACTGTGTGCTATCTCTGCCGATGCACTGCCAGGAATAAAAAAATACACTGAGCCACGAGCCGATGTGGAAAAACAAGACCATGTCGTGGCGTCTAGGTGGGAGAAAAAACGAGAGCGCATATTCGAATGAGAGCATTTGCCTGGGCTGTTCACTTGTCAAGGACAGTCAGAACTCAGCAAGGAGCTTATTCTTTGCTCCTTCTTTGACTTTTCAGTCGCGTCTTACCTGTTTTTTACAGGCCCATGCAGCTAGGACGCTCACCCAACGGAGCGGAGCGCCACTCGCACGACGACACGCCTACTGCAATCCCTTTCTGATTTGCGAAAATACTCTCTCCAGCAAACGCTCCACGAAACTGGAGCAATTTTGTAGGCGTGTTTGCTGGATACTTTTTTTTTTTATGCATTTGTCGCGAGGAAATTGTAAAATCTTTCTTCCAGGACATGGATACTTTTCCCTGATTTTCATTACAATCAGCAAAATATTGTAATCAAGAAAAAAGGTCTGATTTGAGAGCAACCTGTAAATTTTCGAGCTTCTAGCAATTTCTTTTTAACATTTTTTTTCCATATTTTTATGTAATTTATATTATTTTCATGTAAATCTTCCATCTTTTTCCATCGTTTTCCATCTCCGTTTTTTCCATGTCCATCTTTTCATGTAAATTTTCATGTATATTCCCTAGATTGAGAAATGGAAAATAGTGTAATTTTTATTCTAGGGAATGATACGGCACACATGATTGCGCTTTCGATGTCGTGATTGCTTCACCGTTCGTTAGATCGATAGTCACTGAAAATTTTCGACCAACCATGTTCATTTCTTGCGTAATCTTCTCAGCGTACCTCACGACTGTTGATTGATCCGAAAAACGGAAACGTGTTCAAAAGAAGGAATAATATTTTGACAGCTTGACAGTTTTCGCTTGACATTAATGAAGACACTTATCCGTCGACGCGTAACGCGCATCAGCGGAAGAGGCGGAAAAAGAGTAAGTACGTTAAGAAGGATAAGTAAGAAGTCAGCGTGCAACATTGATGCAAACAATCAATTAATTATTGGTGACCGCACCGTTACACATGAGCGGGTAAACCGCTTTACTGAATCGCACGAAATTAACTTAAAAAAAAAATACCTCGGAGAACGATATCTTATTTATCGTTCAACGTCAAAAACACGTCCCGTTTTAACGGATCGAATAATGTTCGATCAAGAAGAAGAGGAAAAAATACGGAGTTCCACAGCCATTATTCCAAATTGTGTAGCGAAGCGTTAATTGTCTCGAATCTCATATAGAATAGAGACTCGAATCCGCAGTTATATCCTCTGAGCTCGAACAAAAGCCGTCTTTTTCTCGCCCATCTGCAGCTCGGCCGGCGTCGCTGGAAATATAGATGTTAATATTTGTCTCCTGATTCTCACCTAAGCAGGTGTCGGGCATAAGCGCGTCATTGTTAGTTTTAAAATCGCGCCCACGCGCCCCAAATCTCCGATCTGTAGATCTTCCGTGCCGTCGCATATGTTCCTCGGCTCGGCATAATTTTACGTAATGGCCTGCCACAGCGCGTGCGTATCCCCGTGCGATGTGTCACACTATCGAAAGCACACATCGTCACGGTGAAGACGACCTCTCAAAGTAACGTCACAAATCAATTCACCACGCTCTAGAATTTTGCAGATCCACTTTTTTTCTCAAGCTGGTTGACCTAAATCTTATCTACAAATCTACAAATAGAACACTTTTTTTCCGAGCAACTCGATAATTTATTAGTTTTTTAAACGTGATTGACAGCGAAGGTAACCTTCGCTGCGTCCATGAATGCGTACCTTCTGCACCTTTTTTTCCAGACCCCCGTAGACACCCTCGTGAGACACTTCTTTAACAACTTGCACATTCTTTTTAGCCCGAGAAAGCGGTAAAATAAAGAATCATAAAAAAGTCGTTCACGGGTACGAAGTTGGTCGTCCGGCCTTGAGGAGTTGGATAATGGCCGTGCTCTGCTTCTCTTTCGCAAAGGGGCGCACATGTCGAGATATGCCTTGTTTAGCAGAGGGATAACATTGTTTACCCGATGCATGTAGTGACATGTAGATGTGCGAAAGATGTGCCTTCTGATTCCGGCCGATGGGTTTCGCAGTTCCTCCATCACTTTCTGTTTTTGACGGACACGAAGAATTCACAAGATTGTAAAGTGGTTTTAAGACGGGATCTCGGCCGTGGGAGGCACGACGAGGGCGCATACACGCTCGGAATTAAGCGCGTGTCTGCAATGTCAGCGTGCAGATCGTTGAGACCCAACTGACGCACGAGGAAAGCACGAGCTCGTATGCGGCCATTGGAGTAAACTTCAAAGTAAACGGCTCAACTCGTTAACCCCTACTTGCGATGTCAACCCTACCGCGCGGCCGATGGCCAATGGGAATGCTTTCGATTATTTAACCCACCTCGTAACGCAGGCTCACCCCGTTGCGTTGTAACCCTTTGCTGTAACCCTTTGCTATACCTGCCCAGAATAAACATCCCTCGCTTCTGGATTGGCGAGACTGTAGGAGGGTTGTCTTAGCTTCAACCCTTCAACCAAGCGAAACAATGTCCGTCGCGTCGACGTGCGTTCGACGTGCTGTCGAGCTGTGGAACGTTGTTGGTGTTAATTTCCATTTACATTTACATTCAGCGCACGGCGCGTCGGTATATTAAAATTCATACTGAAAGATGGCAATTGCAAGATTCCGATGCCGAAGAGGTTTTCATTACGTTGCAAGATACATTGTCTGATTTCTCCCGACGTACTTGAAGACGGAGATTGGAAGTCTTAAGCCTCTCGCCTCTCCGCGCGTGTTCGAAAACGCAAAACTGGCATTTTGGGGGTTGAGAGGAGAGTCATCCGCCGAGAGACAGACGGACGAGAAGACAAAGAGCCGTGCGAAGCGCTAATCGCGCTCGCGTGATGAACTCGCTCGCGCCTAAAGACCGCGATAATACGCGCTGAAGTGGCGAAACGTCTCTCCCGCGTAATTTTACGAGCGACTACCGCCTCTCTCGTCTTCCCGGTGAATATTAACGCTTGCCAGACGAAAAGCTACGCCGTAACTACCTAAACTCGCGGCGTCCGGGTAAATGGTGCTTCAAAAGTTTTCGGTATCGCGCGTTTACCAAGTTTCAAGCGGGGACGCATGATTAATGATGTCTAGATAATCGCGACTGAGCCAGTGGATCTAAGAAGGCCTTTAAAATAATCCCCATAAAATTACGCCCTAATGCCGCGACCATTAATCCTGCGTCTTATCTTCCGTAGGGCGTAGGCGCCTAGGAAACTCAACGGAGCGGCGAGTCCGCGCAAGTGCGAAAGCAGAATAGAGATTAGCGATTTAATCTGGAGAGAGAACCTCGCGGGGAGATCTCCTTTGCTTCCTCCCTCCCTCCGCACCGTGTCTCAGAATAAATTAATCGATCTTTCCTCGGTCAGTGCCGACGACCGAGCGCTTACGCTCTCGGAAACCGCCTGGCTCTTTCTCGTCTGATTCGGCACAGGTGTCCGGAATCTCGCCACGCGGGGAAGACAATCACGACGATGACGTCGTCGTGTCGCGGCAAGCGCGGAAACACCGCGCGAAGAATCGACCAACTGTCCCGCGAATTTCTACAAATCCCCCCCCCCCCCGACTTCCGCTGGTTTGTATGGCAATCGAGTTCTGAGCGAATCTGAGAAGCGCGACGCGGCGGTGGAGGCGCGGAAAAGTTCAGCAGCTTTTAAATACCACTCCCGAGGTGTGTGTGTGTGTGTGTGTGTGTGTGTGTTCCCGATGTAATCGATTTCGCGCAGCCTCGAGTTGGGGTTGGGGACGAATCTCCAGACTCGTCCCGAAGTTTTCCCTCCTCTCTTACCCTCCGCGCGCATTTAAGCCGGCGGCGCTGCCGGAATTAATTATTTAGGGGACAGAAATGGCACCCCTGTCCACCCCCTCGATTCTTTCCGCCTTCCCTGCCATCCTTGCGCGCTCCCGAGCTTTCTGGATCGTGGCGTTCGAGCCTAACCCGAGGGCGAAGATATAATTATGGGTGGTGGGAGGGCTTCAAGTATTCATGTTTTCATTACGGCGCGGGTCTTCGTTGAGCGCGCCCCGTGTGTGAGAGAGGAAGGGATTCCTCTCTTAAAAATACGCTCTTCCGTTCGCTCATCTCGCGGCTATTCTTTTCCCGCTTAGCTTCTCGTTATTGTCTGATCGATGCGTGCGACGAGAATAGATCTCGCCGGCGCGAAGCACCGGACGAGAGAGGAGCGCCTCTCTCTCTCTCTCTCTCTCTCTCGCTCGTCGGGAGAGCCGTTTCACACTCGTCAACGATATCTCAATACAATCGACGTCCGCGGAGATCCCGTTTGTTCTTGTAAACGCGGAAAAAGCCGGTCTTTGTTTCGAGTCGGGCGCGAAGCCCCGAAGATTGATTCGCCGGGCTGCCACTACGCCAGCGCGGCGTCACCACGGAAGTGGACCGCTTTTCGGGGAGGCTAATTTTTCTCGCCGCTGCGCGCCCTCGGCAGAACGCTCACGAGAGGAGCTGGACGAGAGGAGATTCCGCCGCGTTCCTCCGGTGTGTTTTTGCCCGGCCCGTTATCTGTTCTTTGTTCCAACGTTCTCGCACCCTTTGTCCGGATTCTCCCTTTCGCAACTTTCTCCCTCCCCCCGGCATTGTCTTCCTAAGAAAGAACTTCTTCTTCGCAAAATGTCGCAGTCCCCCGAATTAATCGACGGCGTTTTCCTCGGCGGGTGAAAGCCACGCGGCAGGGGGATCGGCCATTAAAAATTCCTGAATCAGTAGCCCCTTACTGCTGATTAACGGCCAATCCGCCCAGAGCGATCCTTCATCGAGAATCTGCGCTAAGAACGCGGGGGAGGTGTCGACAATTTATTACCGTTTCGTAATAAGCGCGCGCGCGCACTCGCGCGTAATATCACAGCGCGAAGACGGAGCCGACTTTGTCTCGCCGGATGAGACGGATATCGCGCGAGGTATTCCTCTCGCCGTGTCCACCTTTCGTTTGCTATCGCGCTGCTGAAAAGGCCACTCTGGCTAAAGCTTGAAGAACTTTTAACACTCGCCAGGAGGTAGCTACACCTGGGAATAGCTGGGGAATTGCTGAAAACCGAGCTAGCTGAAATCCGAGAACGCACGGAGAAATAAAGACTCTTCTCCACGATTGTGCGCGCCATTTTCGGACGCACTTTGAGCTTCTTAGCTCGCTATTCTTCTCTCCCTCGTCTCTCCGCCACCGACGTCGTCGTCGCCGTCGACTTAACCATTTTTCCTTGCGGCCGCTATTAATTACGTCAGAGCATCTTATCGATGGTCGTCAGCAAGTTTCGCGGCAGCTTTTAATGGAAAAGTTTCTGCCGCGATAGTACGCCGAGTCCGAGCGAATGAAAATGCAAACGATGCGAAATAAGTAGCACTCTAAAGTGCCCGCTCCTTGTTAGCTTTATATCATTTCGGGAGGTTAATTGAAAAACTTGCCGATTCAGATTCGCGGTCCCCGCGGCGTCGCGAACGGGAACGAGCGATATTACAACGAAACGGAGTCGCTCTTCTGGTCTAACGTCGAGACGCACACATTCTTCTCGTCTCTCTAGAAGCTTCGGCGGAGTTTCATGAAGCATCCTCAATGATACGCGCATCCGAGTAGTTGCCGGCGCGTCGTGACTAGTTCTACTCATGAATGCTAATCGGCCGTTTTTCACCGCCGTCGCCGAGCCCGAGACTTCTGCAGCGCGAGCGGCCGGCTGTTGAATATGAAAAATTATCCGACTGTCGTGACAGTGAGACATTTTTTCGAGACCAACTCTAGCGGCGCGAGTTGCCGAGCGCGGGGCATATTATTTCTGCGAAGTCTCGTGCGAGCCGAGCCGAGCCGGGCTGAGCGTGTTACGAGGGAGCTGATGGTGGATGGAGAAAGTTACATGGATACTGTAACTATCGATCGAATAGTCGGTGTGGACATAAGCGAGGGGTAGCTTATTGGTCAGTTGTGCAGCGCACAACCCCAACATGACACGAGGGGGTTGGCTGGAGCAATGGGGCGATCGTAGAAGGGGGTGTAACCCCATGCCAGCCTTGAGGGACGTCCCGAGGAGCAGATAGACGAAGCTCACCTCATTTTGCGAAATTATGGCTTCTGCTAGTTCGAAGGTTTCCTCTTGTTGTTCGATTGCGGACTAGCGCGGTGTATCGTATTACTTCTTCATGAGATCGCCATCTTTGGCGAAAGCGCGCTTCTCGCAGGCGCCGAGAGATGTGCGTGAGCCGAGCCGTTTGTGTGTATCATACAGAGTTTCCTTCGCACTCGGCAACGATCGGGCTCGATTTATTTCGTTGAAATCGATATCGGTCCTGATCGATTCAAAAGGGGACGCTTCTGACGGGAAAATTATTCGCCCGGTTATAGCGCCGCGTCTTTTTCCGGCAGCGCGCCGTGCGCAGCGACATACGTATACGTCGCGTGATACGAGAAACGTAAATGCGCAGGAGAGACATAATGGCGCAGGAAATATCGCCGGACAATTTCATCGACTGAAGAAAATTGCCGAAGGTACCTCGCGCGCGCGCATATCGGATAAATAAATAAATATAAGCGATAGACGCGCGCAGGGCGCGTCGCGCCGTGGCCGGTGTATATCTCATCTTGCGCGCGGTGTGCAAAAGTTTTCGATAAAAATTTAATGCGGCAGAATATCTCCTTTCTCGACGCCCGTCGCCGTATTCCGACACAAAGCCGACTCGGAATTCATAGAATATTTGATGGTGCGGTGCCGCGCTGACGATGGACTTGTCGACGGTCTGCAAGGCTCTTCCGTCTCTCTCTCTCTCTCTCTCTCTCTCTCTCTCCCTCTCTTTTCCCTTCCCGCCTCCCTCTCTCTCTCTCTCTCTCTCTCTCATATCTCTATCTCTATCTCGAGCGGGCGCCCTCCCTTCGCGAGAACTTCTTTGAGGTACGCGCCGAAAAACTTGGGCGACCCTCGATATAAAAGTTCGCGGGGATCGTGACCGCTGGATATCTGCGGATCAAGGTATATCTCCGCGTCGCGCATTATTCCCCGCGAGGGACCACCCCGCGAAAGGGCGAAAAGATCGATAGTCGTGGGGCACCGCCGCTGCCGCCGCCGCCGTCGCCGTCGTCGTCGTCGTTGTCGCCATCGTCGTCGCGGTGGCGGAGGCGAACTTTTGTTTCTCCGCGAAGCAGATAAAGCGCCCGGGGAATAATGGCGTGTCGCTTTCTTCCCTTCTTGTCGCAGGACCTCTCGCCCTTTTGTTCGTCCTTCGGAGCGGAGAGGAAGAGTTAATCTCCCAGTGGTCTATCGCCGGGCTTGTTTCTCGGACAAACTTTTCTTTTTTCCCCTCCTCTGGAATACGTTATCTCAACAACGAGCGGCATTTCTCTCGCCTAGATAACGTATTCGCTCGGAAAGCGTGAAAGCCGGAGATCCACTTGCGCCCGTCGGTAATTGTACATCTCCCTTGTATTTTCCACGGCTGGGTTGGCAATGAACATCACGAGGACGAAGTTTCCAATGATTTCAGCCCCATCCGCGACGTTATTATTATTATTATTATTATTATTATTATTATTATTATTATCTCAACGGTCGCCGAGACAGCTGCGACGAGCGGAAAACTCGAGCATACGCGTCAGTGTGTCACTTGCGCGCGCACACGCGCGAAGGAGGAGAAAAACGACGTCTCAGCGCATCGGTTCCAACAATGAGAAATAATTGGAGAGGGTTAACGCGCGATCGGCGAGGGAGGGAGGGAGGGATAACGCGAAACCAGCCGTGACGAGTTCACACAAACGGCGACGCGGCGTGGATCTGACGATCTCGAGGGGTTCCCCACGGTGCGACGGCCTCAGCTTGTGGCTTTTTCGGAAAATAATTACGCGTCTGCGTCCCGGATGAATCTGCAAGTTGCTTCTCAAACAAAGGGTGGCCGGGGCACGAGCCACGGCAACCCACTGGGAAGTACCTCCGACGCCTCCTCGCCGTCTATCGCGATGGCAGATTATACTTGCAGCATCATGCCGGCCCGAAGTCCTCGGGATCCTCGGCAGGAGGAATCCGGGGATTCTCGCGCCGCGCTGGTGTTAGCTAATTTTACGCCGGTGTTTTCTTCGTGATTCGAGGAACACTCTTTTCGCCTTCCTCCCTCTCTCTCTCTTCTCTCTCTCTCTCTCTCTCTCTCTCTTCTGCCCTCCGGAAGATTAATCGGCCCTCGGTCGGCGGCGCGTTGCTTCGAGCAACCTCGTTAAACCGTTCGTGCGTGCGGAGAACCCGCTGGAAAAGATTAATTGGGTCCGAGTTTGTTGCTCCGTTGTTATAGCTACAACTGTTGACTCGAACGCCGCTTCACGTCGGTCGCCGCCATGTCAATCCTTCAATTCCCGATAAATGTAACTCGTCGGCTCTCTTACTCTGTTCTCTAATTAAATGAAGTCTTCGTTAAAACGTCTTCACGTTCTATGCTGTTAATAATTTCACGTCTGAAGGAGATGTGAGACATTTGCGCGCTCGTCGTCGTGTCCCTTTCTCTCTTTCTTTTTCTCTTTCTCTCTTTCTCAGGTAAATCGATCGCACTCTTGCTCGGCGGAGAGGAGCGAGCGGAGCTGTTGATGAGACGAGAGCCCTCGTTTTCTAATTAAATAAACTCTGATACAACGTGATAACGCAGTTTTGCGTATCACGTTGCTTCCGCGTTGAAAGCGCGATTTACGCCACGGGATCGAACCAAACACACACGGCTTCTCAAAGCAGCTCGCTCGACCGGGAGAAGCTGCGTAACATTTGACTTTTTCACGTTGACCCTCTCGGCATTACTTTATGAGCTGCTCGTGTCTCCAACTATGTGACATTCCATCACGCTCTTTTAACTCCGTCGCAATGCATCGCCGTGAATTCTGGGGAACAGACCTCGGATGACCTTTGCTAATTACGGCAAATGTCAAGCATTGATCGCTGTCGACGCTGAGGAGCTTCGTCGTAGTGTAAGAGAGGGAACGTGCAATATCTTTATATATTATTTTACGCACGAGTCTCTCTTACGCACGAGGGTGATTCGCCAGCTCTGCCCAGCTGAATTATCCTCGCTGCTATAAGCGACAGAAAAAGAATAAAGCTGGAGGAGTTTATGGTCTTGAGGGGCGCGTCGTATGGCGGCAATAGTTTTCTAGTGAATGGAGTTGCAAAGAAAATTTATTTGTTGCATTAGAACTTTATAGAGCGTGTTGAACTTTGATGGAAAAAGTATCGAGGTACACTTCAAATTCATATTTCTTCAGATATATCAAATTTTCAAATCAACGTTGAGAGATAAGTGAAGCGTCACGATTTGAATATCTCGACGAATATCGCAGTTTTGTAGTTACAATCCGCGATGATTCAGCAAACAAATCGCCCGTGACTTGCAACTCCATCCTTCATCGCGTCAATCGAGAGAAAGTCTTAACCCAACGTCGCGTTTTTAAGTAGCGCGCCTTGATTGAAGTTTACGACTAGAAAAACCTTCTTCTGAAAAATCGCCTCCTCCGGTCTCTCTGCCTTTCCATCCCCTTCCTCCCGCTCGTCTTATTCATCCCGCTGAAGATTTAACGGTGACCCTTGCACGCCGATCGGGGAGGCAAAGGGAAGCGACCTCTCATTATCGATACCGACTAATTCCCCTGTCCATCTTAAACGAACGACCCCGATCGGCTCGCTCTTTCATCCCTTTTCGTGCGGCCCCCGGTTAAACGCCACCTACTTCCGGCCGGCGCCGGCAGTCACTCCGATCATCGAGCGCACCGGTAATTGCCGCTTTCGGTAACGCTCCATTTTCGTCGTTTCTCCTTCTTCTCCTCTCTTTATCTCGTTCAACCGCGAGCGACGTTCTCGAGAAGTCGCATGGTCGGAGGTCCTGTTTTCCCGCGGCGACCGCCCGCGACGCAATCAAGACTATTGTTCGACGTTGTGTGACTCTCGAAACGTGTAATTTCCTTCAAGAGAGATCCGGCCAGGAAGCTTTTCAACATCTTGAATTAATCGTACAACGTTGTTCATCGTACAACGGGCGAACGGTGAACGCGCAGCCCGTTAGAACGTTACGCGATCACGGATTCGCGCGTTTTAACGTGTCCATGTCATCTTCATAGAAAGAAGAGGGAAAAGAAGAAGAAACGAACACACACACACACACACATACACATATGCCGAGAGGAGCAGCGGATGCGCAAGGTGCATCCACGACGAACATTGAGAGGCGCGTTTTCGCAGCGTAACGATAACGAGGGGAAAAAGAAGCAAGCTGAAAAAAGGATAGCTCGCCGAAGGGGATGAAAAGGGTTTACGATGAGTCCGGGTCCCAACCTGTTATTCGGTTGCCACCGCAATTTTTCCCCCTTTCGGCGGGAAAACGTTTAGGGACATAATGCTACCGGCCGACGAAAGAGTTGGCGGCGCATTCAATTGTGTGAACGCCAGCGCAGCGCACAAGGTGGCAGTGTACGCTCGTCTCTACCTGCGACTATTGCGACCGGCGGCAAAGAGGGGCAAAGGGTTGCGGCCGGGCCGCTTTGTGGGGCCTCACCCTTTCGGGTCCGCTCTAACTGTTCGCTCCCTGTGCATCGGTAACGCGCGTAACCGTGCCGCCGTAACAGGTGCCACGTTCGTGTGTGCAGGCGACACGCACACGCTCATCCACGGGGCACGAGAGGGTTATAACCGAGGAGGGATGCACGAGCCGGCGGGATCGCGCGACCCTTTCTCGCAGGTGAGCAGCCGCCCCCGCTGCTCGTGGGAGTTTGCCGACGCCCTCCGCGGAGCGAACAAATGTCAGCCGCGGGCGGCGCGCCGCTGCTCCGCAATTAGTCCGCGGAGGAGTTGTATAATTTTGCGCCGTTTAACGAGCTCCCACCGGCCGAGGTGGGCGTTTTCCGGCCCGTCGCGTTCCGCGGGACGATCAGTGGCGGGTTCAGTGAATCATTCGCTCTCCTGCAAGCCCGCGACGCGTTTTGTCCTCGGCGAGTTCTCATTTACCTCGTTCGTCGACGAATAATCAGGCGCTTCGCACCGGCGACACGAGTAATTAACGATGTGACTCACGGATGTGAGTCTAATGACAGATAATGTACACCTCATTTTTGCTGGCGATTATTATTCATTGCCAGGAGCGGCCGTCATTCGTTCCAGCAAGTCCTGAGTTCCACCGCTGCGCTGCGCTGTGGAATCGAGGTCGGATAAAGTCACGCGCGAGGACAGATCGCGAAGCAGCGCACATCTGTTTTCGCCTCCACTTGCCCCCGTCGTCAACCTGTCGCCGCGCGTACAGCCACCGATGACTTTTATGGCGCGCGGCTCGGCGCCGCTCAATAGAGCGTCTGTTTCCATCGAGCGGAAGGATATATCGCTTTCCAATTATTCCGCGCGCCGAAGGTGCGCGACAAAAAAAAAAAACGAGAGGAAGGAAGATGAGAAAGGGAAGAGAAGGGGCTGTGCGTTTTCGTCCGCAACCCTATCGGACCTCCCTTGCACAATAGTAACGCGTGCGTATGGTGCACACGCGGTTTGCGCGTCGCGTCGCCGCAGGCGCGTGCATCCAGCGGAGAGATACGCAGGTATGGGCACAGAAAAAGAGGGAGAGGGACAGAGAGAGAGAGAGAGAGAGGGAGAGAGAGAGGGTTGCATCGACGACGGGGTTTACGTTGGGGTAGGTCTCGGAGCCTTATAATCCATTACCCGATATATTAATTCGTCTCTCCCGGGTGTTCCAGGTAGCGCGGCTTCTCTCTCCTCTAAAAAAGGAGGAAGGCCGGGCCCAGAAACGCGCCGCGCACGCGTCCAGGTAGACCCGAAAGGGGTCCGACACGGGCCTCATAAAAAAACTTCGTCACTCAGGTAGAAGAGAGCGAAAGAGAGAGAGAGAGAGGGAGAGAGAGAGAGGGAGAGAGAGAGAGAGAGAGAGAGAGAGAGAGAGAGAGAGAGAGAGAGAGAGAGAGAGAGAGAGACACCGATGCGGAACCAGCCGCGGCATGGGCGGTCGTAAAGTACCTGCCTGCGATAGAAACCGTGTTTTCGGCGATCTCTCGGCCCGATGAGATAAAGAAGTATAGATCGGAATCGCGCGCGAGCGAGCGATTCCACGAAGAATTCGTGTTGAATTGTTAGCGGTTTCTCTTCTCTTGCGTTTTCATCGAATATACACATGTCGTATCGTACAACGGATATATTTATTTATTTATTTATTTATTTATTCAATGAGAACTAATCCTTTAATTCCATAGAAAAAATAAATTTATATATATATATTTATATATATAAAATCAAAAGTTTCGATTCTGCTGCATGTCTGCGAAATTCAAGCATTTCCAGATTAAATAACAGAAAAATATGCGAATAATCATGCTGACGGTAATTCATAAGGCGACTCAACTATATTCGCAGCGGAGTGCAAGTTTATACGTCGCGACAATTGATGGTTTGTTTGGATATTATAATGTGGAAATTTATACCGTGCGCGTAAAATATTTGCCTGTACTGCATCTGCAAAATTTTTGGATGATATAAGTATATCCGAGTCAAAGTTTCGACTCAATTTTCAACCTGAACTAACGTCCATGGATTTTGGAGATTTTATTTGCGCAGAAGCTGCAGTCTCGCTCAACGTCGCTCGTATGTTCCTAAGAGAACTTTGAAAAGCCGCTTAGCAGAGCTGTTGATTACAAATACAATCAAAGTGGACTGTGCTGTTGAATGGAGTATCGAGCGCTCGAGCTGATAATGACACCGAATGTCGAGGTTCTCACGCCAGGCTGTGTATATTTTCAGCGTACGAATGCGACGCACCTTCTCCGAAAAAATTCCCCGCGTACGGCTGTCGTTCCCCAGACGCAATCGTTGACGATCGAGCCGAGGCAGAACGACTAATAACGAAACGGAGCGGAGTAAATTAGATGAGAGAAAGATTTCCACGAATATATATATATATACGCACGCACGCCGGGGAGCTCGGGGCGAGCATCGGCACGGAAAACTCGTTTCCGACGGCTGAAGATAAGGGAAAAAAGTTCCTCAAACATCGAGACGAGAGGTATCTAAGCGCGGCCGGAACTACGGCGTACAGCTGCTCCGTCGCTTCGCGCGAGTCACCTGTTCCTGCGGTCTCCCTTACAAACGCTCTGAGGACACCAAAGTCCTCGGAGCAGCGTCCTCGGTCCACTTGGAGGCGACGCGAGCGCAAAATCCGCGGTGCGAAGAGCGCTCCCCTCGCGCCGCGACAGCTCCGGCAACCGGATTTACCCTCCACCCCTACGCGCGTTTCTCCTGTTTACCCGTCACCTGGCGCGCACCTCCGCTCGCGTCCAGCCCCTTTATATGCCCTCCCCCGTCCTCCTCGCACCTCTCTCTCTCTCTCTCTCTCTCACATTTTTTACACGTCATCTCGCGCCAGCGAGCGCCCCGTTTAACAGCCGTCCAGTCGGTCAGCGGCGAGTTGCGAGACGGTAACGGCCGGCTGGACACCTTTTCTTCTTCAACCCCCTTTGGTCAGGAGTCCGGAGCCGGGTTACGTACGTGGGATCTTTACGAGCGAATCGAGCGTCCACCCTGTCGGGGTCAAGGGGTTGGCCAGCTGGCGTCGGACGGTTGTGCAATCTGCACGGGGTTCCCTCCTTTTCTGGATCGGACGGCCGGAGGGAGAGAAACGAGGACCAGACGAGGAGAGCCTCGGCGAGGAGGACAGAGAGCGACGAGAATCACGGGGTTGCGGAGGTGAGGCTTGGCAGCCTCTCTGTGTGCTCTCGGGGGTTGGCTGACAGCGTCGCTGCCAACACTGCTCATTGTCCGAGCTCGATGGCCGTCTGTGCCGCGCCATTGTCGGTAATGATTTCGGAGAGGCTCGTGGGACAGAATGCACATGTGTGCGTGTGTGCGTGCGCGTGTGTGCGCACATCCGAGTAGCCGGAGAGTCGCGCTGAGCGCTCTGCGTCGTTCGCCGCAATAAACATATCTCTCGCGGCCGTCTCGCGCGCGCCGATTCATGCGACGTGTATATCGCGTCCACACGTGGCCCGCCTTAATCGTGATTTATGCGGGAGCACTGTGCGCGCAGATAGCTCTGTTGGCGGCTCTGTGTTATCAGCGCCGCGGATAAGTCCCGCTTGGAATGGCCCCTGTGCGATTTAGGACTGGAAGTATGAAGCAGGAGAGACCGCGCGCGCGCGCGCCAGACCAGTCAACGATTTTTGTTACTACATTTTATGTCACGAGCGAAATTGTAGCGACTCAAGCGGCGTATTCTTCGTGGTTTGGCAGAATCTCCCATCTGTCAGCTTCAACTGTTTACATTTCGCACGCGAGAGAAGAAGATTGGTTGAGTCGTTGGCGCGTCTATGAACGAACCGATCGCGTCTCATCGATTGAAAGAATTCAACTAGGGAGAAACGGGATTTCCGCTTCTTCGGACTTTAAATTTGGCTACAAGAAACGGAGATTTCCTTTTCCTCCGAACGCGTCTGCTTCGTTCGTTCGAATCATTTTTCCCCGTGTACGCTGGTCTTTCGTCGTAACTAGATATTTTTTTTCATATTTTCTTCAACCGAGCGCGAAAGGACAGCCCGAAGATGGAAATCCTTGAAGATGCCGTTATAATGGCCGCAGCCACGGACCGGTGGTCCATCGTCGCAGCGGAGGGTTCGCGTCACAGATTTACATCATCGACGCGAGATCGAGCATTTTAAGCAGTCCGGGGCCTCATTAGGCTGCCAGGTTCGCACCTTTCCTACGGAGGTGGCGTTTCCGGTGAGTTATGGCGACGGGTGCGTACACTTTTGCCTCCTTCTCCTTGCTTCTTTCTTTTTTCCGAAAATTTATGTCACCGGCCAGCGGCGGTTATAGATTCTCGAATGACAGGAAACAAGTTACGAGAACGACGAGGCTGAATATTCATGTCGCGAAATAAATCGTCTCTTCAGTCTCGCATACGAGTCTCCTGCGCGCTCCTCGTCCTTACGGCTAGTCAACGGAACTGACGGTCGGCTCGGCAGGAAGCGGAAACAAACGTCCGTTGAATATCAAAGTAGAGACGGACATTTCGCCGCACGGCGACCCCGGATCGTTGATAATTAATTCAACGCGAGCTGATCAGGCATGCTCTAAACGCCTCAATGACGAATCGCATTTTTCTCTGCGAGTCTGCACGCTGCTGCGTGCGCGACCGCAGAAATCTCGTAAAGTTCTCGGCAAGTTTTCCGAAGAATAACACAAACGGTGTAAAAGTGGACTTACATCGCTTATAAATCAAGAGCACGAGCTCGCCGCCATTATGAAACCGACACCGCCATCGCTCCACCTTAACCCTTGCGCAACCCTATCCCTCGGCAAAGGCTCGCCATTCGAGCGCGTTGCCTCACCCTTCCCCTCGAAAGAAGGAAAGGGATTAATTCGTGCTGCTGTCACAACATGGCTATTCTGGCATCAATCCGCTTCTTCATTGGCCGCGATCGGCGATCGTTTTTCGGCGGGCTCGACGGCGAGCATCGAGATCCCTTGTGCGATTAATCGAAACTTCAAACCCTTCGTACTTTGTCCAACGACGTACGTTTTTTTTTTTTCGACAATAATAACCCGCGAGAAAATTCCCGCTCGATGTACATCAAACGTACAACCAGCGGTCGGAAGCGTTGCGTTTCTTCTGCCAAGCGTCTCCACGCTCTGGTAATAATAGCGGCGGCCTGTCGAATTGGCAAAACGGGCTCTAACCGACGCGGAGGACCAGTTCGGAATTTGTATTCTTTATTCGTAACGTACGCGCCTCGCGCCGGGTCGTAAAGATATTTCACACGCGCCCTCCATTCGAATTAATTCCTCGTCGCCTTACGATCCTATTTCGTAGCTTGCACCTGAAGGGTCCTCCGTCGCCGGCGCACCTTTCCTAAGCTTTTTTACCTGTCCGCTCGAGCGTTAATATCTCGACATCTCTAACGAGTCGCTCGGTTACTCGAGAATGGAGCGATGCATTATATATTCGCCCGTCCGATAAATACCGATCCACCGGTAATCCACCGATACAAACTCGCGTCCGGGATCACAATTTTCCGCGATGACGCACCGTGAAAAATCCTCTCGCTCGAGCAAGGATATATGGTGTTTATTGTGCAAGAGACTCATCTTTACAACTTATTAAAATGAAACTCGCAAGATCTCTGATCGCGTTCTTCTTCCTTGCGGCGGTTCCGCCGCAGAATCCCAACGAACAGCAGCCGACAATAACGTTACACGAACGTTATAATCTTCCACTCGGCGACGTAAGTGTAATATAACGTGTACTTCAGTAGAGCATTGCCAGAGAAGAGAGAAATGATAACATCGGCCACGGCGGTAGTCGATGTCCACGGGGATTCAATCCCCACGGAATCTACGATGCCTTCCGGACTTGCCGCGCGGCAAATTCCGCTCGCAGAGGTCCGCACGGTCTAATTAATTGTTTATCCGCGGGGAAGAGAGCGCACCGAGTAGCCGAGCGAGCGAGCGCACGGGGAAGCGGGAATAATAATTAGAATTTACGCGCGTGCGGTGCGGACGGAGCTTCCGCCCGGCTTCCTAATTCCTGTCACCGCGAGAGGTCCGTCGTCGGGCTGAATTGCGGGCCCACCATTGCGGGATAAATCACCGTTGCGTGACCATGAGGTGTAGGTGACAACGCGAGCGAGAGCGTGGAAGGGTCGCTGAACCTTTATTACCCGCCGCGGCAATCTCTATTTTATGGCACATAAGCTCGATCGAAACGTGCTCACTGACGCTTCATTGGTCAGCCGAACGACGCACCGAGGCGCATTACACGACGATAGCGTCTGGATTAACATGGGCCGGCCCGTTCTCAAATGTCGATGAGAGCTTTCCTTCATCGATCATCCGCGAGAACGAGAGAACGACGACGCTCGGGAGTCTCGCGGATGAAATTAATATCGGCCGTCGTAACGTCCGAATACTGGCTCGTGGCTGTCTAATAGGAAAGTTTTGATGAGATTACGAAGTACTCGCAGAGGCGGAATAGCCAGGATAGCGAGGGCAGGAGGCGACTTCATGGGAGAGAGAGAGGAGACACTAAAATATTATATAACTCGAAACTTTAATGCCAGGTTTATTGATTAGTAATGAGCGTTAATTCAGACGGGCTGAGCCGTGACCGCGCCGGCGGCTTTGCGAGAAGAAAAAATCGGGACAATTTCTGAGCAAAGGACAAAGCCGTCGGATTCGCACTCTGTGCAATCGATCGCGATTTTCCTTCGCAGCGAAATAAATCGAACTTGTTTAATAGGTCGGCGTTTTCGCGACAGAATACTCGAATCGCTGGCGTGACGCGATAAATCACAGCGACGTTTTTTTTCCTACCGTTCGCCCCGGTCAAAGGATTCGAGATACTTTTTGCTCCCCCCTCCCCCACGCCCGTAATAAGGGGGTGCCTGTCTTTTTCTCTTGCCCCGCCTCTGCGTGCTGCCATCGTCGAGTTTCCACTTTCCGGGAGAGACAACGCGCGCTCTCGCCCCCGGACTTCACCCTCTCTCTGTCACCATCTCTCTTTCTCTCTCTCCTCATACGCAGATGCGCGGTTTTCCGCTATCCCTTCGCAACCATCGCTGTTTTACTCTCGATTCTCTCCTCTCCCCCAGACGAACGGCACCCGTGCCGCTCCGTTCTCTCCGTTCGACGCACCGCGTGCTTCGCGTTTGCACGCGGACCAGAAGCAACCCTCGTGCCTCGTGTAACGAATCCGCGCTTTTTTCGCCCTTTTTTCCGAACGAAAATATCCACTTTTCGGGGTGAAACGCGCGGCGTGCGCACGCGTCCCGGAGTAACTCGAAGACAGAGAAGGACAGACGCGGTAAAAAAAAAATGTCGGGACCACGCTCATACGAGCGTGAGAGCAAGAGAGAAAAACAGCGCGAGCGAGGAGCGGCGGGGAGAGAAAGGGAGGGGGACAGACGAACTGACTGCACACAGGATTCGGGAAAAAAAGTGGTTAAAAATATGTAAACCGACATCCGCGAGATCGGTAACACGTGGAGGGAGGAAACAGAAGGGGAGACAATGTGTCGTCGACACGCGCTTGTCCCGTGTTTCTCCTCGCCGCCGCCGCCGCCGCCGCCGCCGTCATTGCCTCTCGCTGCCGGTATCGAGGATGCTTTTTATGCTCCGCGATCCTGAGGGAGGTTTCCCGCGAGACGAGGCTATCTTGTCATCGACAGCCAGAAGCGATATTTGTCTCCTCTTCCGAGGATAAACACGGAGACGTAGTTTCGGCCCGTTCCTCAGGAAACGGGATTTTATCCGCCTTAATACGTTCGATTTCCGCCGGTGCGCTTTTACAGCCCAAGTTTTGTCCTTGCTCCTTGTGTGTTATCGCAATCGTACAGGGAACGAAGTGTATAATAAACGTTACAAAAATCATTTCTACGTAACATATCCGGGCTGCGCGACGAGGAAGGAAGCTCGAGCCAGGGGCGAGGATCGTGGACGAGAACGAACGATGAGAAAAGGAAAAGATAGGAAGAGAGGGAGAGAGAATCCACAGCTTCGGAAAAATAATATTGTTGGCGGGAGAAGAGCGAGTGCGCGGGAGGCGAGCGGTTAAAAGCGTACGGCGTTTAGTCTTTCGCGTCGGGCGACGTCGTTACTAATTATCGGAATTAGCGGCGCTTATTTGTTACGTGGAGCGTGGGAGGGTAAGGATTAGGGGGCTTTTAGAATGTTTTGAGGCTCGGGAGGTGTGCATGGGCAAGAGCGCGCGCGAGAGAGAGAGAGAGAGAGAGAGAGAGAGAGAGAGAGAGAGAGAGACAGAGAGAGACAGAGAGAGAACGGGACTTTATAGCGGGCGTGGCGGGCTCCTCTCCTAGCGGAGAGGAGGCGTTTGAGTATTTTTAGTTGTTTGATGCCGGCACGCGCCCTCTCCGCTTTTTTAACGACGCGCGGAAGCATCTGCCCTCGTTTAATGTCTCCCCGATCCACACACGCCCGACCGGCGCACTTTGTTGCCCGCTCGCGAGCGAGCACGCGCGCGCGGGCACGCGCGGCGGTTTATTGTCTACGCTGGAAAATGGGATTGAGTTACTCGCTTGTCTCGGGAAGAGAGCGAGAGAGAGAGAGAGAGAGAGAGAGAGAGAGAGGGAGGGAGAGAGAGGGAAAGAGAGAGGCGCTGGTAACGACGCCGGCCGAACCGTTTCCTTCTTCGCACCGCGTTGCTTTCCCGACCTTTTAGGAGGAAGAAAGCGTTCGGATCTCCTTGGTAGTTAATTTGTCGAGTCAAACGAGACTTTTCCTTGCCTTTCCTTCTTCCCTCTCCAGCTAGCCGCCTCCCTCTCTCGCGCACTCGTTTCTCTCTTCGTTCTTTCTTGAAATCTTCGCTAATAATGATAAGCGCACAGAAATAAAATGACAAGACGATATTCATTACGAAATTAATAAGGAGGCTCACCAATAACGACGAGAGTCGCGAGCTGGAGGTCGAGTATCGCTCGTTGAAAGAGCGGCTCTACGAGAGGCAGACGTCGCCGCAAAGTACAGGATCCGCATCGCGGAGCTCGCAGGTCCTTGTATTATTGAAATGCTCGATGAAGGAGAGAGATGTTGTACTTAATTACGCCCACTCCGGCGGAACAGGCTCATTTGGCATGATCGTCCTCGACGAGAGACGATCGCGTCTGATAATTGTCGGCCGGCGGCCGATCCGCGTAAGATGGAGACGGCGCCCTTTGTGCGGAGAAGTCCGTCGACCAATTATCGTCAAGAGAGTTATCCGACCGCCAAAGAGCCGCACGGAATGAGCGTTCGGGAGGGCTAGGGTTACTTTAATGGCCGAGTCTCCCTCTTCTTCTTCCCCTCCCTCTCTCTCTCTCTCTCTCTCTCTCTCTCTCTCTCGAGCACCGATCGTTCAGATCACTCGTCGCCGATACATGCTCTTGGCTCTCACTTAATTGGTAAACTATAGGGAAATCATCCGCGCAATAAGTCACTTGCTCGCAGAGACGTTTCTATCATCCGTCCGCTGAGCTCTTCTTTCTTCAGCGAATTACCTACAAGTAGCTTCCTTCCGCCAGACTCTGTGCATTTTGTCTCGTTCCGGCTGACCTTTTCCCCAAAATCTCAGGCTGCGTCGTTCACTTCCCACCTGTGATTACTCCTCTTTCGTAATTTTTTCAATTCATCTCAAAACTTCACGTTTGATTCGCTGACTCGCTATGAGCATCGCGGGAAAGCTACCGCTCGTCGCTCGCGTGTCTATCTGGACGTACTTTCGCCCGCCATGTCCGGGGTGTAGCAACGCGGTCTCGATGATTTCGTCACGGGGCGCGAGCACGCGCCGGGGAGAGAAATCAAGTGACAGCCTCACATATGCGGCTCGTAAAGACACTGCGGTGGCGGCCATCGCCGATGTTTTTCCCCGATATTTTTATTGCCATGCAGCGTGCTGGATTGGCCGGCCGGTCCGACCCTGCCTTCGGTTAACCGGAGGAGACCCCGTCGACGAGCACCCCCGCCGACGATGACGCCTTTCGCAGTTTGTGCGAGCGGCCGACCGCGGGAGCGGAATCTCATTCGCGCCAGGCGCGTAATAAATTCCCCGACGGCTATCGTAGATTTATCATAGTCACGCACTCCCGTGGCTGGCCGTCGATAATTGCCGGATTGTGGCGGCGGTGACGGAAGCGGCGGTCCTCGGCCGACCGTCCCGCGGAGGAGGGTTCGCCGCCGTCGACGACGAGTACCACGAGGGTGAGAAAAATAACGATTCGGGGCATTTTTCAGGGCATCGGGGGCGCAAAGGAGGGGTCTCCCTCGCGAGGAAGAGGGAGAAAAGAGAGCGGCGGATCGACGAGGCGTCGCGCGACGATGGATTCGGGGATTTTCGCTCTCTGCTCGTACGTGACTTCCGAATCGTACTATCATCGCACCTGCCGAAGAAAGAAGCGAGGCATGGGGAGGCAGAGGGAGAGAGAGAGAGAGAGAGAGAGAGAGAAAGAGAGAAGAAGAAAAAAGCAAGAGAAACGGCAAGCCGTTCAAGATGTCGAAAGCCCATCGACGCGCACACACGTTCGCTTAAGTAGTCGATCCGCTACGTGTTAATCCCGTCAATGGCGGGTCTTTATGTGTCAGACGCAGGATTGTAACAGGGGAATGAGGAACGACGAGAGGCGAAAGGTGACGAGGAGCGCCTACGCAGAGCAATAGTGTTGTTACGCGGACAAATGAGGACTGGGGAATGAGAGAGGGGCTGGAGTGGGATACAACGTTTTCATTAGGTAAGAAAATTAAGTCATTGCTCGGTACTGGAATACTCTTCCCTTCCCCCCTCCCCCCCCCGCGTCCCTCTCTCGGATCATAGATCTTCTTAATCGCCTCGGCAAACTCGCCACCCCTGACGTTAGGGCTGCAATTGCACCGCTGCAGCCTGTACGAGTATCGCCTTTATTTCCGCGTGATTCGCCTCCGCTGCGAGCGAGCGGAGCGTGAGATTAAACATCGTCAAGCACGTAGAATGATGTACAGATCGGCTGTTCGGTCTATCTATCGGATACACGCATTATTATGAGACGTTGCTCGGGGAAGAGGACCTAATAATAAATATTGATCGACAAATTCGCGAGATATTGCGAATATTTCCTATCAAATATGCATAATTTAAGAGGGAGATTAGGAGACATCGTAGCAGCGGCGCTACGATGGATTGGGCCGAAACAAGTGGGAGAAAACTGAAACTCGTACAAAGAGACGGCACAAAGAGCGATCGCGAGGAGGAGCGTCGTGGAGAATATTCCCGCGCTCTCCGAGCCGCTGAGCGCGTCCTCCCAACGTCCTTCGAAAAACCGTCGAAAAACCGGCCGAGCGCGATCTGTCAGGGAGGAATTTAGCGGCGTGTATATGCACCACGGCGGCGGCGGCGGACAAACAAGATTTCTCGGCCGAATGACGTATCGAATTTTGTGCCAACAAAACTTCCGGCCGCACTTTTGTCCAGCAGTTCACGGTGGCGGCCTCGGCGACGCGGACGCGCACGGCCGCAGGCTCCGGCGAAGAGCACCGTGATCCTCACACGGTGGCAGTCCTTTTGTCGCGCACAAAAGAGTTGACAAAACATGACAATCACGCCGGTCATAAGTCTCATAACCGGGCGTGGGAGGAGCAGCGAGAGGAGCCGGCCGACGGAATGGAACAAATATTATTTTGACAATCGACGAGCAGCTCAGCCGAGCCGAGCGTAATCCACCCTTCGGGGCTGTCGCTTATCGCGGAAATTACAGGGGGGAAGATTAAGCGCGGCCGTGGTTCTCTCTTCGAGCCAGCCAGCGCTGGCGGTCGATCGCGTCGCGATCCGGCGAGCTCGACCTCGAAGGAGCCGCGAGAATCTCGAGGACGCGGGCGACCGCGAGCGGGGGGTGAACAGGCTCACGGGGATAATCACGAGGCCCGGGTCTCGCTCTGAGGAGACTCCTCAGGTGGAGGCGAATGAAAACCGCGCGGTGGACACGTTAAAAGGTTTCTTTACGAGGTCATAACGAGGATCATGGCCCTCGTTGCAGGCCGAGCCGTTTCGCGACGACGCGATCATAAAGCGCATAATGTTGTCGGGGTGAGCAGGCGAACGAGCAGCGCGCCCACCCCACGCAACTGCGCCACCCCTCGCTCCCTTGGCCTCGCCTCGCCTCGCGTCGGTCCGCCATCGCGACATAAAACATTTTTGATATACAGGATAGGGTGGCCAGGCGGCGAAATGGGGTCTCCGAGTTCTTACCGATGACGGCCATTACCTTTCGACGGAGAAACGAGATTCGCGAGAGGCCGCGCTGCGAGACATCGACGGCGCTGGCGGAGTTGATGAGCAGGAGCATCGGCCGTGTCGAATTTCGCAGCAATCTCGACATCTTGCAAGAATTTCGTCGGACGTCGCATCGTCGAGTAAAAGTCACACACTTTACGCTTGTCAGCTTGACACTAATAGGCAGATGCGTCGTGTGCGATCTTCTCGACTGCACTACTTTCATAATTTACACAGAGTGTTCCGCACAATGGGATCTATTGTGCTTGAAAAGTGTTCGCTTTACATCCTTAACCCTCAGTTACGCAAAGTCGATTCTTACGTAACACGGACCCGACGATTTCCTTTTACCCGACTTTTGGAAGGCCAGCGGTTAAAAATGCTGAAATGTAAACCAGGTCTCGTGCACAAAACTCGGAAAAAAAAAACACTTTCACCCAAGGGCACCCTTCGATCTAGTTCTACATGAGCTTTTAGTACAAGGCCACTTAAAAATGACCTGCAAAAAACTGACTTTAAAAAGAGAAATGTAGTCCGAAGTAAAGAAAAGGTCAATCGTCACAATTTCATTCGTCGTGGCAGTTTTTTTTCGCATTTTGATGAAGCGGTAAGCTAGCTAATGCTATACAAAAATAAAATCTGCACTCAACGTTGCAAAATGTAGCGATTGTCTTGGTTGTTTTGTAATTACCGGACAAACAGGTAGAAAAGAGACGCAGGAAATTTATTTATTTCAGATTTTATTATATTATTTTTATGATACACGAGAAGGATATTACGGATATCGTAGCAATGCATCACGACAAAATGTGTTTGGAATAGTTAAAAGTGTGCGGACGCATTTGTAGCTTTATAGATAGTTAAAACATGATGAAGATGCAAACCCACAATGGAGCAATGATCGATTTAACAAACGAGACATATGTCTTTGGCGAATTGCCGCAAATATTTGTCGCGTTTTGTGCAACGCGAAAAAGATGGCCGCATCGAAATCGCGTCTCTCGATCAGAATAACGCTCTCTCCGATGATTCGCGACACACACCAAGGATACGAGTCGAGGTCGCAGGACCTCGCGCCGCCATGTGTTTTAATTTGCGCTCTGATCCCGAGATGCGTGTTTCGCGCGTGAGACGCATAAAAAGTCACGATCGTCCCGGGGCTTACTCTATGGGGTTTCCTCTCGTGGATTCTGTATAAGCGTCGCGCGTTCCCGACGCCAGGACCAGGATATCTCAGTAAGCCGTAAGCCAAACAGGACTAGCCGGTAAACCACTCGGGGTGGCGTTATCTGTTTGCGAGCGCAATACGCGCTGAGATCGACTGGCTGGTGCGTGCGTGCGTGCGTGCGTGCGTGCGTGAGTACGTCTACCGAAGTGATAATATTGCGACAAGACTGCACAATATTTACATGTTTGCCATTGTCAACTGAAATCCGTCTCTATTTAAAGAAGGGAAGAATTCGAGTTTGTCGCTGCGAAATCAAGAGACACGGTAACGAAATTGCGCCCGAACGACGCGAGGTATACCGCGCCTATATTACGCGAAACTGCGAGTTGAAACGAGGTGAGATATTCATATCTCAGCAATGGCTAAACCGATGGAGGTTTTTTCAGTGCCAATCGATTCGGCCGTAAAAGATAGGAAGAAAAGTGTCCTTGTGTTTTTTGTGTACGTTGTCTCTAAATGTAAATATATTAAAATAAAGTCCAAATCACGGAAAATTTTGATTCAGTAAGAAAATAAGAAACGCTAGACCGCAGAGGAAAGGGGGATTTGTGCATCTCACTTTTCCGACACCAGAGGCGTTACAAGCGCGCTGAAGAAGCAGCGAGTGCGAGTGAGCAAGCGATAGAGAGTAAGAGAGAGAAAAATATTGTTAGGATACAGGAGTAGAAATGTGCGAGAAAGAGCAAGAGAGAGAGAGAGAGAGAGAGAGAGAGAGAGAGAGAGAGAGAGAGAGAGAGAGAAGCCAAGACTTTTTGCATTAAACATTTTTTACTGCGTTATTATAATAACTAATTTATTATAATAACAAATAAAATAACCATAAAACTCAGTGTTGTAGTAAATAATGAAGACACTGTTTTTGAAGTAACGGACTGTGTATTATTGGGAGTTTTCGATACATTTCGTATAAAAATTAAGAGTCAAGAGGACTCTCCGCGATGATATTAAACAGTTTACGACGAGAGGAAGATAGCCGATGGTGTTTTCGATTCCGAACCTCGAAGAGAACGCGTAGAGCCGTGCCAGCTTTGGCACATGCTTATTAACACTACGTACGCATACAATTTACCGAATAGCCAAGAAGCGAAACGCGTCAGAACCATTTCAAACGGAGAGAATACTTTCGTTCTACCGCCCGATGTTCGTGAGCTGCATAGTTGCTTCGACACGACGCGTAACACGCTACGTGACAAAACTATCCGATATTCACGTCGGACTACGTTGAACTATGTTACAATGTAATTAGACTCGTTACAAGATGCCTAGGGTGTGTGGGGTGTCCTTGAAACAGAATCCCGACTGGCGCTGAAACTATGTGGAAAATGTTGAATTTGCAGGATCCTGCAATCCGCGGATTGCCTAGTTGACTTGAGACATTAAGTCGTTCGTATCCGCGGAAGCTCGAATACTTTTGCAAGCTCGTTGTTGAGCGAGTGGGCCTCCTCGTTATCTCTTCATCGTCGAGGATCAAATTCCACACACCGTAAGCCTCGCCATGAGCCGTGATCAAATTGTAAAGCAAGGATCACTTTTAAGCGCACCGCCCAGCATGATAAAGACTCGATATTTTGTTAATGTCTCTCTCTCTCTCTCCCTCTCTCTCTCTCTCTCTCTCTCTCTCTCCTGTCTCTCTCTCTCTCTCTCTTTCTCCCCCCCTCTCTCTCTCTCTCTCTCTCTCTCTCTCTCAATTTTGGCTACAGACACCGGTCAAGGTTAAGCCCCAACGCCATTTTACGAAAAGTACGATAATAGACCTTAGAATATTAATGAAGGTATGGTACAAACAAGGACCATGCGTACGCAGTCTCCAATGGTCAAAAATTACACGTTTCGCAGCGACAAAACTACATCCAACGGCCTCGAGGGCCAACAAAAAACTTATTTTGTTGATGTCCACGCTGCATTGACGACGGATTCGCATGACATTTTATCGATATCGTATGGATATAGTCGATATCTATATATCAACTCGATACCTCAAAAGTATCATATACGTTTCGGCAAATTATTGATAATCTCATCGGTATCTGATCGTATCTAGTCTTATTCAAATCGAGTACGTAAACACTTGAACTTGTCACTGTAGGAATGAGTTTTTCGACATTATTTCCAGTTTTTCTTTTTTTGTTACAGCAGTGGCTACAAATATAGAGTATTGCGAAAGTGCTCAATTAATGACAGAGCCCTAATTTGTTTAATCTTTTGACAATCGACAAGTAGTTTTCCTTAGTAAATCAGCTAATATTCATATTTATTTTAAATACGTATTCACACTCTAAATTTCATATATTACCGATCTCGATTGAGTCTCGAGTAAAAATAAAAACTTACAACAACGGCAGATCTTGCTAAGACGGCTTAAAACCTGTTTCGTTGACAAATTACTTTCTTCCAGTATATAATAAAATTTCATAGCAGTCAAAATCGTGCCCGAACGACGAAAAAGGATGTTTTCTGTAATGGTCTTAGCCCTACCTTTAACTCTTTAAGTCCTTCCCATGATACAGCATCAGGTCTCTGGGAAACGCCGAACAAAACGGAGACATGACTCGTGGAACGTTAAAGGATTACTGACTTCGTTTTGTGAAGGAAAATCTATTCGAAACGATTATTTGATTGAAGAACCGAAAATCATTACTCATCGAAGAATTCTGACATCTTCGAGCGATGCTGGAACAGTTATGACAAATCGTTTTTCTACAACGGAGGAGTGTCTGAGTTTGCAAATGGTCAAGGTTGGAAATTTCTCGGCGTGAGGCGACCTACAAAACGCAAAAAAGTGCGTTGATTCTCTCGACGACATAAAGTCCACGATGCGATCATTAGCATGAATGAACGAGGAGAAACGTCACGCACACCGTTCGCGATCCGGAAACTGAGCGGCGAGGCAACCCGATACCCGGGCTTTTTCACAAGCGGAGCGATGTGAGATTTTCCGTATTTACGTAATCGATGCCACTCTCACAATAGCGGGCGACCACTCGCCGGAAGACGCTGGAGAGGCCACTACAACGTCCAAGCTTACGAACCCGAATTGCACAAGGGACGGTCAAGCGGATCCGACATGTAGGTTGAGTAATATTATATTTGTTAATTGTGAAACACAATACCCTCCCGGGCTTGTCCGCGGGATTTCACCTGTATACGCGCGTGGGAAATCGGGCCCCGGTCCTCGACGAAGATCCCGAGGGTGGCTGCAGTCCTCGGCCGACTCCATGCGCGCGTCAAGATCGAAGATACTGTCGTATTCCGTCGCGGACCAGATCATTTAATGCCATCCATTTCGGCGACTCGAAATCATTTAGCGCTGTGAAAGGCTTGTGGCAGAGATATTCATCTTCGAGAAGGGACCAAGGTGTAACATGGAAAGGAAAATATGAAGAAAAAATTAAATTACCCACAAGTCGCGCGATGGATTAGGAAATTCTTTAAAATGTTTCATATCAATCTTAAGGTACATTCCGAAACGGAATAATTCGTGTAATTGTGGTGCCTTTTGTAAGGCGAACGATAATGATGAGCATTTTTATCAATGTCCTTAAATGCAATTAGATGTGAGATCGGAAATGTATGATGAAAAAGATATAAAAATAATAAAAATCCTAGATGTTAAAAATGAATGAAATGATAAAAATGGTAAAGAAATAATAGGAATGATAAAAATAAAAATATATAAAAGTATGTACGTATAGGACGGTAAAAGAATATAAATATTCGATAATCGTATTTTGATTTTTTATAAATTTTTCATAATTAAATAAACGCGCACTAAAAGAAATCACGACTGCACACGATACGATCTCGCATGTTCACGATGTATACGTACGAAAAAAGACATAATGGCGTCCGCGAGAGAGCACTTCTTGCAACGATCGGCGCGGCCGAGCGGTAGAAGGGAATTACGTTTCGAAAATTATCGGAAAGCGTCCGTGAAAGGCCCCTGTCCATCTTTTAGGCTAAGCCGCCTAATTTCATCCCCCGGTGTCTAGATAGTATTTCATCTTCGGCAAATCCCCCGAACAGGTAAAAATAGGGGTGAGCCGCGGTAGGGGATGTTCCCACGCTTCGGGTTGCAAAACACCGATCGGGGCATGAATGATGCGCCGCGGACATGTTATTTTCGTGGAAACTCTTGCGTGCGGACGTCACTCATATCCGGTCGTGGACCAAGCATCGTATTAAACGCCCTGAAAATCCTATTACTATATAATTTATCAGCGCGTGTTCTTCACACGCGAAAACACAATTCGACGCTTCCACGACGGACGGCACGAAACATACGCGTTAGCTCTCGGTATACAGAAATATTGCTGCGCTCTCCTCGAATGGGAAAAATCGCGAGCTTCCATAAAAAACTGTGCGACGCGAGGAAATATTGATTTTTGTTAGAGATGATTCGCAGCAACTCGTTGATTCCAATTCGCGAGGCAGACGAGCGACTTTGACATTTTTCCGGCCGGGATCTCCAACTCTCTGAGTTCACGCGAAATATTTTCGCGAAAGAGAGAAGGAGTCGTTTTGCGCGTATATATTTTTAAAAAAATATTCTCCACACGCACGAAATTCCAGCCGCGAGCGCTTTTCCCACGTGCACGGTTATTTGGATACGTATAAAAAGGACACGTCACACCGAACGGTCTAACTTCTGTATTCCACGGCGATTCATCTCGGTCATCCCCTATTCCGGCGCGGGAGGCAATAACAGTCTGGCGCAACCCTTTTCAGCGGGTCAGCCCCGCATCTCTCAGAGACATGCATAGCCTCTTATGTAAACGGCTATTCAAATATCGGATCCCAAGCGCATACCTGTGCGGCTTGGGAACTCAGCGAGCCCTTTGGAAAAAGATGCAATTTTGAGAGGAAGGCCGGCACAGGGCCGATCGCGCGACGTTTACCGGATTTCGTCGGCGCGCGCGCGCGTATCTGCCGTGGGATCGATTCGTCTTCACCTCTTCCGGCATACTCATGCATACGGCGCGTTGCGCTTGCGTTATTCGTTATTCCACGGCTTTGAATGAGTGTCGCACCGTGGGAGTGCCGCGTCGGGGTTACCGTTTCGGAAAATCTCGTAACGTTCCCATTCAAATTTTCGTAACCGTTCCACCTGCGCCGCTACAGAGCAATGGGAGAGGGAGAAAGAGGAAGGTAGAGGCGACGCATCGCGGATATATTATTCGACTGTGAGAATGCCGGATATTTTTGACGTTTCATCATGAGACGTCCCTTACGTTGCTCCGCAGTCTCGTTCCTTTCCCCTCTCTCTTTCTGCTTCTCTTTTTGATCGCTCTTAAATATTACAAAAAAATAGTCAAACTAAAGGAAGTAACACCCTACAAGAACCAAAGCATGCCAAGAACGCAAGCCATGAGTGCGAATAATCTTCAAGTCGCGGACGATGATAATGTTTGACATGCAACGCCGAATATAAAATAAACAGCGTTTCACGAGAGATGCCCCACCTGTACAATAGCAATAATTCATATTTTATAATTCCGATAATTGCCGCTGCAAACGCCCAGCTCGCACGCTCAACCGGAAGTTGCGAGAGCTTAATCTCTTTTTCTCTTGGTCGAGACCCATATTTGTTTTCCGCTTTTTACTGCCGGGTGAGACATTGGACGCACTCGACACGTCTCGCCTCGCCTCGCCTCGCCTCGCCGCGCCTCGTCTCGACGCTGCACACGGCGAGACGACACGCGGCGGGAAATGGAAAAGGGATCGTTTAAAAAGAAAAATCCACTGCTCCAAATGGTCAGAGCGACACATTCCCCGTTTCAAAAATAGAAAGAGCGTCGGCTATCGGCTCCAAATGCGCGACGCAAAGTTTCACACGCGGCGTCATATGACGCCGGACCTGCACTCGCTTCCACTCACGTTCATCCGGTCATTTCCCGTCCCGGACGTGTCCAGCCGTATGTTTCCACGAATGCAAGGGGATGCACTTCGAATCCTCTTCGGAGATCGCGATATGTAAATATACGCAGCACTATCCAAACGCCAAATGAAAAATCTCTCCGCGCGTACGTCGAACGACTCCCCCACCGGAGAGGACTAACCCCTCTCCAGGCGAAAGCGAATCGCCAGAAAAAAACCTCTCTTTTATATTTAATAAAATTCATATGTTTGCTACATATCTCACAAGCTGATTTACGAGTACACATTCAAATTTATTATTAAATTGTCGTTTGTATTTAATTCGTTTTGACATGTTCATTTTAACATCATTTCAACACTCCTACTATATTTTTAATAATATTATAGTAATTATTTGGAACACTATACCAAAAACTGCGTTACTTTAACTAAACTATTAAAGAAAACCCCGAATGCAACTTTAAACATCGCTTCGTGAAATATTTTCGCTTTTACAACTTTGCCCGACTGCGTTGTAAAGATAGCTCAAGCCGGATAAGGGTTAACGTCGGTGGTGTTCGGGCAGGCCACCTTGCAGCTTCGTTGAGAATTACGGCCGAGTTTTCGCGGACCTAACGAAAACATAACGTGATTCACTGCCGACTTAGCGATCGGCAGAGCACGCGTTAGATCAAACGGAGACCGACAGACGGCTATCAGCGTCCGCGCCGATCGCCGTATATTGCTTAATTATCACCTCTCGACCGCTGTTTTCTTTTTTTTTGCACGGAGATAGTTGAAGAATTTTTACAATCGTAGCGGAAGGATCGGGGGAGAGCTCTTCGCCGAGAGCTGCTCGAGAGCTCGGCGAGATAGCCCAGCGTGCATGGATCCATGGAAGGGACAAACCGCATCTCGCCCTAAACAAACACCCGGTAGGACTCGCGCGGTGCATTATGCAACCTGACGTAACCGCGCTGTGGATATATCTTCCCATCTAGTTTCTCCATCTAGTAGTAAAGTAACTCGCCCGGTTCCGCGGCGGCGTCTGAGTGTCTCCGTCGAAATTGCGAGTCTTTGCACACCCGCGCTCGTGTACTTTAACTCGACGCGTTGTACATTGCGGCGTTAAAGTCGTCTGTTTGCCTTCAGATCGAAGTCGATTCCCGCTTACGATACATCCGACGATAGCCGAAGAATTCTTATCGGGCTGGAAGGATCGATGGATTCTACGATAAGGTGCCGAAACTCGGCAAGATGACCAATTCTTGCGTCGTAAATATTCTTGTGTCGCGGTAATGTTCCTACGATCTCTTATTGTCACGCGATCTAATATTATTATTTTTCTTTTTTTTTTTCGATAAATCTTCGATTTGCCAAGAATTGATAAAGTGTGTTAGAATTTAATTAATGATTAAAGTGGAGCGTTCTAATTGTTTTTTTACACGGTTTCTCAGCAATGTACGGCTTTTGATCTTATGTACGAGTAGAAGCCGTGAATACGCGTGGCTCGCGTAGGAAGCGACATGACGAGCGCGCGAGTCCATTTGCGGGGTGTGGCGATATTTACTTCCGCGTACAAATGAGCCGGTGTTTTTTTCTTCCCGGGCAACACGTGCCACCGAAAAGCGTGAAATTTATGTCGGGCACGAGTGATAGAGCACTAATTTAATTTCTACTCCCGCTACATATTCTGCGCGTGCGCTTCGTCACAACCGTACTGAAACGGAAAAAATACGAAAGAAAAGTATTATTATTATTCCCTGGCGGGAAGATCAGATTCAGAGATCCACGCTGCGCGCATTGAGAAACACCGACTCGCTCCGATTTGATCGATGCAATCGATAAAACGCGCAATCGCCGATTAAAGTCTCTCTCTCTCTCTCTCTTTAAAGACCTGTCCGCCGTTTAAAGGGCGAGCTGCGGTACAGAAAGGCGTAACACGCTTAACACGCGTGTCTATTTAATTAAGATGCTTAGGACGGCGTGATGAAGGGCCGCGATGCCGTATCTAACTCACGCGATACAGCGTCTAATGCTAATAGGAAACACGAAGCTAATTTAATCACGCGCTGCGCGCTTGTTGATGTGTCCGATCGATTTTCCACCCTAAATACACAAATTAATATTTCCGTCACGACGCAATATTTCACCGCAAGTACCGCGGCATGGTGCAATGAATAATTTATAATCTCTGTACACACAGCAAACGCCTAGAAATGTATTTATTCTCTTCTTCCATGCGAATGTAAAGCACGATTTGTGTCCTTAACGAATCGGTTAATCTGCAAAGCAAGCAAGTTGCAAATACAATATATTACATATAATCGTATATATTTTCGATGGAAATTATATATATTCAATTTTTCTGCTCGTCCTCATTTTCGTATCAGTAAAAAAGTGACTTGGCAGGGGCCAATTGGATGAGATTAAAAAGGCGGGAGCAGATACGAAAGGTATCAGACGAAGGTGATATTACAAGAATGCAGAGTGGAGCTGAAGCTGCTAGGTTTTAACCAGTTCCTTTGTGCGATATGGACGACCAAAGCGTTTAGTTATCGCCGGAACATTAACTGATCTATGCCTCTAAATGTAAGCTCTCTAAATATAGGCATATCCTTGGGCTATTGTTTTGTTGACTTATCGTTTGACTTACCGTTGACTTACCAACTAACAATGTTGATATCAGAAAGTACAGAACGGCACGGTTATCTCGCGTTCCCGAGTATACGAAAAAAATATAGATATGATTATATTTATATATCGTCTTGACGGCATTACTTAGCTTATCTGGAGTTCATATGTCAAACCGGGTGATTTGGAGGAAGGATACATGTGCGTGTGATGTTGTATACTTAAATATTTGTACTTACTTCAATATTTAAGTATATAAAAATAAATGTTGAAAGTACAATATTTGAAAAACAAACGTTCTCGCGACACACGTGTGTCGATTTTGACGAATCTTGAACTGTATAAACGCAGTAAACGTACATGTGAGTTTTTAGTTTTACTTTAAAGATTCTTTTCCTGAAAATTGCGGCAATATATGGTAGGAGCAAATGTGTGTATATGTGCACATAAATAATATATATAACATATGTATCTCCCTCAGAGATATCAGCAGGCACATTGCGCAAAGACGCTTGAATCGTTTGAAGTCAAGCGATGCATCATGATTCATAATCTTCGTTATCATCGCGGCAAACGTTACCAAGCGCGCTGGATACGATCCCGCGTCTTTCAGCAGGAGCGGCTATCGTTTAAACGAATTTTATCGGCCTGTCAAGCCAGCACCGCCGACGCATCCATCGCCTAATTAGTCGGTTTATCCCAGTGACACGTGCCGGACATTCGGGGGGCCGCCGCGCATCTGCGAAACTAAGACAATAGCTGGAGCTGGCTGCAGCTGTTTGAAAAAAGCGGGACGGCTGTAATTGGCTGCGGCGGCGGCGGCGGGTGCGGCGGGGCAGGCAGATACGAGAGACACGACGAATCTATTTCATTAGTTTGCACCCTTCGCCGAGCGCCGCCGGTTAAAGTAGACACTTCGATTACCTCCGGCCGTTTCCGGAAAATTTATGTCTGTCTCACCGCGAGCAATTTTACGCCCCTTATCTCCTCACACACCGGTCCGGCTTTTGTTTCGTCGTTGCGACTGAATCATCGCGCCGGTCCTTCCGCGGCGGGAGGAGACGGCGTCGCGCAGGAATATATTCGGCGAGAGAAAGAGGAAGAGGAGGAGGACGAAGGCGCGGCGACGTTTATTCCGCCAGCTTCTCCAAACGCACGTGTGAGGGTTAAAATATGTCGAAAACATTGTCGATTCCTTTTATCCTTTCTCCGAGAAAGCTCGTCGAGTGGCAGCGCTTGGTGCACCCATCGGAACCATGTCGCCGTCTACCGCGTATGCCCCCCTCTCATCGCCGGATTACATTTCTTTCAAGACAGCGATCGTTATCGCGGCTTGATACCACTCCTGCGCCAAATTACACGCTTAACACGAGCCGAGACCAAAGCGAGAGAGGGTAGGAAGGAGATTGACGCGCCTGTAAAGATTCCAATCTCTCGGGCGTAACGAGTTGTGACATGCCTCGTTGCCTCCTCACACACTATCCAATCCTTTGCTGCCGATCCGATATAGAGTACGCCAGAAAGAGAGAGAGAGAGAGAGAGAGAGAGAGAGAGAGAGAGAGAGAGAGAGAAAGTGGATTCTCTCCGTTCGTGTCGGCTGCTGGATCGGATCCATGCTCGCTTTGGAAGCTAGTCGGTCGTGCGATCGAGGCCTAAGTCCTGGGCGCGCCTCGTTCATTGTGCGAAGCAACGCGCTGTCGCTCATGCGGACTAAATCGCGCGCGATAGACGACAGATACGGAAATTGCACGCGCGCAGTCACGCGGCTGTCTGTTTCGTCGAACTAGAGGAGAAAGCACATGCAAGTGTGACGACGACGATGATGATAATGGCGAGAAATGGGAGAGAGGAGCGACGCGAAGGCACGTCGCGCCGCGCCGCGAGTAAAAGCGAGCGGATCATATTTACGTACGATCGAGATCTCCATGTGAAACTCAAAACCGAGTCCTCGACGACGACGAGCAGAAAGTAGGGGCGAGGAGGAGGAGGAGGAGAGAGAGAGAGAGAGAGAGAGAGAGAGGTAAAAAAACGTCTTTCGCGTAATATTTCCGGATTCTTTCTTTCGGATCTGTTGTGACCGGCGCTGGTAGTGGTAGCAGCCAGGTCGCTGTGAGCAGAGTTTCCTTGCCTGCCAACTCCCAATAGAGACGCGCCGCTAATTCCACTGAGTCGGATTTTCCTAGAAGATAGAGATCTGTCGAGAGAGAGAGAGAGAGAGAGAGAGAGAGAGAGAGAGAGAGAGAGAGAGGACACGAGAATGGAAGGATTTGTAGATGCAGGTCGCAGCTATGTATTGTGTTGCGTCACATTCTCGCATCCTCGCCGCGCGCGCATGTACCTGCCCCTGACCTTTTGACATTGCATCAAAGTCCAAAAGATATCGCGATAAATGATTCGAAAGCACTACCTGTGCCTCGTGTCACGACTAATCTGCCAGTTTATCAGCGATTACGACGTACCCGTTGCTTATCACGCGCAGGTATCGAATCCTTGCGGATCCGTCGTCGTGGCACCGCGGTCGCGACTCGTCATCCTTCGTGGATATCGAGAAAGCTCTTTAAAATTTAGTCTCTTTGACAGGATCAAGCGCGACCTCTTACCCATGCAAACAAATCCCTGTTTGTCCGATAACTGGGAACCGCGTAAGACAACTCGTCTCTCGAACGTGTCTCCCAGCCATCTCCCTGTCGGAAGGTTCAAGTTTAAACTTCTCTCTTCCTGTGGACAAATATTATCGATCTTACACGGCAGAGAGCCCTTTTCCCCCGGTGTACTCGGAAAAATCACGGCACCATAAGTCCGCAGCCGCGAAGATTCACACCTAATCTCTTGTATCGCTTTACATAGCAGCGACTGAATCGCATGACGAAGGGTCAGGAGAAAAGTAGAGAACCTTGGTATTACCGCGCGATCGCGAGTATACACAGCGAGCGATCGATATGTTTGTGTGATATTGGGATTTTGTAAATACGTAGATAAGTCACACGCATGCAAGGGAACATACACGGCTGGACCTTGAAGAATCAGATATCTCAAAACTTGGCTCCGCCGAAAAAAGACTCATGTTATGATCTGAATGTTACGAATGAGTAAACTGTGAGTAAAATGTGACAGGAAAAAAAACTGTATATATTTCAACACGACTAATCAAATTTTTTTGTAAGTTGCTCTATTTTCTCGTTTGCGCACGATTGCTTATTTTTAGCTCGTTCCCGCTCGAATATTTTAGTCGGTTTCATATAAACGCGCTCCTCTTCACAGTAAGGACGACACCGGGCCTCGTAACTTACAACTTTGGCTTTTAGAAAAGTGTAACGGCGCAGGATCCGTGGGAGCTAACGGACCGCGGTCTGTAAAGAGTTTAACTGGTGGGACGCAATAATTCAAACCGTTTCTATGGTCAGTGCCGGGACCAAGCTGAAAGGGCTAAGATATTTATGGGTCGCAGCTGATCTCCGACAGTCTGGCGTTTCTGACCCAAAAATGAGCGTGGAACTTGTTATGCTCGCCAATAATCAGCACACCCGTAGATCGAAGAATAGCTTTTGTATCGCCTATAAAACCACTGTGAAATGAGATTGTTAAGATCCAGAGATTCGTGGTAAGGCACACCCGTCACGTGTCGCATAGATCATACGACATTGTAACGACTTATAAAATCGTCCGAAAAACATCTTTCAGACACTCACGCTGTCAGTGAGCAGAACTCGTCTCATCGTATAACTCGCACTGATTAGCCCATCTTTCTTCATCAATATCTCAAGATTTCATCCGGTTGTTTGCAAAGTAATAAAGGAATTTTCTATCCAGTCTTACTCATTGTCAGTCTATTTGCACGTGACGAGTGCGCCTTAAATTCGCAAACATCTTGCACAGCAGTTTCAATAACAGATGTTAATATGAAACATATTAAAGATTCATTCGCGAATAGAGGAATAAAGGGAGCGAAGAAGAGACGCACCTCCTCGTGGTCTCGCACGGGAAAACATTGAGCGCGACGTCTCTAAAGACGTCGTCGTGTTTACATCGCCTAGATACGGAGCTGCTTGCATGAATGCGTATCAATAAGACACTCGCGATCCCTCGTAATCCTTTGAAACGCCCGTAGCTGCTTCCTCGTTGCGACACGCACACCCTGGGGGAAACCCTTTCAGCCCAGCTAGCCTTCTCTTTCTTCAGCTCGGCTGCCAGGCGTATCAACAGAAATTCCATGCAACCCTCGCCGCAGCCTCCGTCCCAGCCATTCTTCCCGATGTAATCGAGTCGCGCAGAGAGAAAGACAGAGACTACCCCTTTGAGCCTGAGTCCAGCAGGTCGTGTAGGTACGACCAGGCGAGGGAAGAATAGTGTTTTGGCAGACCACGATAATGTCGGCGCGGGCGTTTTCTTTGACGAGCTACCGTAGCCAGCGCTAATGGAAGTCGCCGCGATATTCGGAGGTGGTAGCTCGTGAAACACGATCAGGATTTAACCCCCTGTGACACCCCGTCCTACCTTACCCCCCTCCCTACCGATGTCACCGCTGCTTTACCCTTAATCCGCCTACGCCGAGTGGACACCGCTACCAGGGTACAATATCGCGGGGCTCCCTCACTCTTTCTCTCACCCCTCTCTTTCTCTCTTTCTCACCCTCACTCTCGTCGTTTCGGCTTCGCTCAGTACTCGCGTCGTACAACACAGGCGCGCGGCCTACACCCCCGGAGAGATCCGTGGCGGCATCATCATTTTCGTCACGTGTCGTTACCTGACGCGAGATCGAGTTTCTCGATGGTCATCCGGCGCCGCGCTTCGCTTGATTGCCGAGATGCCGCAGGAATCGAAGCGTGAGCGGTGCGAATGTCCCGTGGGAGTGACTGAAAGCCGCGCTAGCTCTGTTAGCCTCTAACGAATCTAACACCTACAGGACGGAGCGCGAAGGACGGTGAGCGCAGGAAACGCTTGATAATCTGTGGCGAGTCGAGACTTGCCGCAGACGGCGCGTCCTACAGGTATCTTTTTCGAGTGTTGTATTTGAGATTCGAGTGTTGTATTTGTATCGCTAACGCGTCTCCCCGGGAGAACGAAAGTTGTCGTCATCGTCAGCCTCGCTATCGTAGCATTGAGATTTTCCGCATCCTCACGTCGCACTAAACAGCATCGTTCGCAACGTGTCAGCAAGGAACGGAAAAGTGCCGTTTCCGTCTTCGGGAATCAAATGCCGGGAACTGTTCTCGTGCTTGCTGCGACATACTTTTCCCCGGCGTTTTCTATTACCAAAATACGAGAGAGGTGTTTCCCCTCTCCGCGATCGTCAATCTTCAAGAGCCTGAAAATAGCTGAGGGAACGCTGCACGGAGAGAAAGAGCCATCGTTTTAGGAAGGACAGCTATTGTTTAATTTTCTATCTCTTTTGCTTTCTTTAATCTTGCACACATAGCACAGTTATCTCGCGCCCATCAGAAATGAGAACGCAGACTTCGTCGGGTATCAAAGATTTCAGACTAAGTCGCTTCGGTATCTTTCGAACGTCTGCAGCAAGCCTTTCACGAGACTCTAGAATATTCGTAACAAAAAAATTTAGAATTTTGGCGGAAATGGGCGGAAGAGGTCAAAGTTTTGTCGCAGAGAGATTTATTGTCCGAACAGTCCGGGAAGTCAATGCGACTCCTTATAACCCTTAACCCAAAACCGTTGTCCACTGTTATTCGATGGACCTGACAGTTACAGAATCCTAAATCGAAGGCTTTCAAATCTGTAAGCCATGAACTAGCCATCCAATAATGAGAGACAATTAACTTCTATTGTGGACTGTGACATTTTTAATCTGATCATTTCTCGGGTTTTAGGACTACCCGTAACGTCTAGGAAATTTTTAAAAGAACCTTTGCCGATTCCGAACGGAGGAAAAGGGAGTGAAAAATAGGATTATAATCTCATAGCGGTAAAGGATTGTGCCAAATCGTGACACCGAATAATGAGCGAAGCGATTTATTGCGCTTTTGATACTTTTATGCGTCTCCATCGACGTGTCTCGTCGGGGAAGATGGATATTTATTGCGGCATTAATTGGGAGCATTATGTAAGGTTAATGCATAAGTAGCCATCGATACATCGCGTTGGAGAAACTCGATAGTAAAGATACCGCTGGAAAAAAAAAAATGCGACGTTCGTCGCAGCCTCATAAATTTTTCATGAGATTACGAATAATTATGCTAATATTCACGCTCAAGCTCGCCCGGCGCGGCGCGTCCCCCGCGTGTCACTTCACGTAATGGAAAGATCGACTTTTAAAACCGAGCCGGTCATGCATCGGCGGGCAGGTAGTGAGTCCCGGCGATGTTTACGAGAGAAGTAGAAATGCCGGCAAGAGCAGCGAGTAAAATTACGCGGTGAATTTATCGTCAGACGAATGCGGAGAATGTAACTCGGACTGTGTCCTGAGAGACAAAATTGTGCGGCGCGATTACGCAAAGCGGCGTAAAAGCGGAGTTCTACCGTCTACCGTATCTCTGGGCTACTCCTGCTGGTCCTGCTGGTGTTCGAAAACGAACGAGGTGGTCGGACGTGTGGACGTAAAATAGAGATAGGAGCGATGCATCGGGCATTCTCTCGAGTGCATACAACTAGCCCTGCATCGAAACATCTGCTACGAGGCCACTAACAGTCTGACAGTCCGGCCGAGCATTTGCGCAACTGTCGCGTCGGCTCTTGGGTCACGAGACAGGAAAACCCATTTAGATTCCCGATGATAATTAGAGCAATGATCGATGCTGATAATAATATATTTTTACGACTCGAACCTTGCTGCTGTCCGCGGCATATGACGCGCTTTCTTCGCCGACACGCCTGTAAGCGATACAACAAACACGGTGTAATCGACAATTTGATATTTTTTTTTTCACACGAATACCTCGTCGGTCTTCCCGCAAGTACGAGCCGCATGCACTGTGGATGAGTATTGAAGACTTTCGGTCTTTTTCTGCAAAGTCGTACCGATTGCTCGAAATTACAATTACAAATGCGAAATACATATGTGAAAAACGACGGAAAATTCGGAAGAGTTGACACCTCGGGCTGTCAGTTGTTGTTAAGATTTGCCCGGAAGGTCCTGCGGCTTGTACTGTATATGGCGGAGTTTATCTTTCGATAACGTGGTCTCCATATTACTGGCATCTCGAGGGTGATACGCGTCGCAGGAAAGTTACATCAACGCGGCGCGAACATGAGTCAATTGTACCACTATCCGTGGGTGGAGAGAAGAAAAGATAAGGTGATGTCTAATGGTGTCATCCGAGATCATAATGGACGGTCCGAGGATAAAGGCTTATATTCGAAAGGCAATGACTCACAGTCAAAATGGCGGGAATGTGTCTTTACAAGAATAAGAAATACGCAAAGGGGGCGGCTATTGTTATAACAGCCAAGATGTTTTATTCGCCGACGTCGCCACAGGTCTAATCGACCAATCGAACGACATTCGGTTTTCTTCCATTCGTCGTTCCTCGTCGTATCGTTTGATCCTCCGACTCGGTCGACATTTTTTCGAGTATAGTTTCTTTCACGGGAAAGGGGATCGCTTAGCGGGAATATATTTTAACTTGCATCTCTCTTTTCCTTCCTTCTTCCCTCTCTCTCTCTTTCTTTCCTCTCTTTCTCTCTCTCTCTCTCTCTCTCTCTCTCTCTCTCTCTTTTCTTCTCTCTCATCCCAGCCGTTAATTCATAGTTCAGCTCTGCGACAGTGCTTACCCCGAACATCCGTTGACTTCTCTTCCTACCCTATTTCTCCTCACATTTTTTCGTCTTTCTTAAACTGTCGTCAAAGAAATTAGAGCTGTGTCGAATTTCGACCATGCGAACATCCGGTGGCTATGAAGAGTTGTGCTTCTTGGCCGCAGGCCTACAGTTGCGAGCGGCCGAGAATTATATCGAGAATTTGATGTTCTTTAGCTCTTTTCGTCAATGAGCTAGTGAATTTTAATCAAGTCAACAGTCTGATCGAGCGGACTCGCGTTTTTGCACGAAAAAACACTTCTCTCTCTCTCTCGGCATAATTTTATACCAGAGTTATATGTAAAAACCATAAAGTATTCTTTCTACAAGAGTACTGTAATATAATGAGTACAAATCACGCCGAATCTGCGCGAGACCAAATGACTCATCGTCTTGTACGAGCATCAGTTTCTCGATATCGTCTTATTTACGATGGCGTGTCCTACGAGAGCGCATAATCGAGTCTCCGTCCTCTTACGATTTTTCGCCTCCAAGGCGATGATATTTCACCGATCCGCTGAATAGCCGGCGACTCCCGTCGTAAATGTAAAGATCAAGTGAGCGAGATTGTCCCCTTTTGCCTCCACCTCGCAAATTCTCGCTCTAATCTGTGAGTAATTGTCCCGGCACAAAGGCGAAAACGGTGCCGAGCTGCCGACGACCCGCCCGCCCTACCAGCACAGTGCCTGTTCCTTTCAATGCATTTTTTTTTACTTTGGCGATCAGCCCTGACACCCACACAAGCGATTAATCTTCAATTATGGCGCCGCTGACAGCCGCACTCGTAACACCTTTGTAGTCGCCTCGGAATTCCAGGGAATCCGAAACTTTATGCTACCGTACGATTTCCATCGAGCGACGCTCGAGCGAGAGCGAGAAGGGAGAATCAGCGGTGTGCGCGGCGTTGAAACATTTTAGGGATTCTTCGCGCAAGACGCTTCAAGATGAAGTTGTTATACTCAGCTCTAATAATTGAGCATCTAAGCACTTCATACTTGTGGCCAATTCCCTCTGCCGGCTGTCATGATTACAACTTTTAATATCAGATAATTCACATCGGACCTTGAAAATGTCAGATTACGACTTGAACTTTTGCGGCGCGACAACGTCATTCCTGCATCCCCAAGTGACACGATAAAAGAGAGCGAACGCGTTAAAGAAAGGGTATTATCTTGGCGTACGACCGAGGGCTACATCTGACGAAGCGGCGATCAGGTCAAGAATGATCGAAGGTTTGCAGGTATTGGTATCGAGCAGGTATCGGTTTTCGGAGATGTCATTTGTATCGGCCTCCAAATATGTGGCATCCTACTCTAAGATATTGATGTGCATGGGGTCGGCTTGTCATTGTACACGTGCGACTTCCTCGAGGCATACCCGCTCGACACAGCCTCGGGATCCTCCTCGTAACCTTCGAACGAAAGAGAACTACACTTGATATATTGAAACTTTTGTATCTTCCCCGGGACGCAACAGCCGGCGTATCCTTTTATACACGCTCCGGAGGATCGCGATCGTAGGATAACTCACCTGCCCGCCTTCGATCCTCGGCGAAGTCGTCGTTCCGTCGCTAAAAAGCCCCAGTTAAGTCGACGTCGTAAAATCGTCAATGCGATCCGCTGTCGTAACGACGCTTTCTTTCCCGCCAAATGAAATAGTGGCGATTCCGAGGAGACGCGCGCGCGCGCGCGCTCTCGATGTTATTAGCCTGAAAAATTCCGCTCGTGAATAGCGTTCACTGCGAGAAGAAAAAATCATCGGCTGGCTGGACCACCGTGGGCGCTTCTCTCTCCTGGACGAACAAAATTCACTTCTGCTCTCTGCTCCAAATTAATTCCCGCTCTCTCGCGTTGCTTTCACAATGCGGACGGTAGTCGGCGATAGATAGATAGAGACAATGGCACAAGAGCGATCGCCACGTGACTGGCTGCTGGAGTGTCGGCGCGTGAAGAAAAGGTAGAGCTGACTGCCGCGATGAGCGGAGAACTGTAAATCATTTCTGAGATCATTACTACTCGTTCCGCCGCCGCCTCCGCCGCCGCCACCTTCGCCGCCTCCGCCGCCGCCGCCGCCGCCGCCGCCGCAATCGCTCGATGAAACGAAGGCGGCGGCGCGGCAGTGCGGTTTTTGCGAGGAGCGTTTTAACGCCGGCATAAAACGCATCGTTAACCGTCGAGGGTGAGGAATCGACGGGAAAACGGGGATGAGAGGGAGAAAGGGAGAAAGGGAGAAAGAGAGAGCCGCCGCCCTTACCACACGGTCTCACCCACACGCACATTCCCACACGCGCCGCGTGGACGTTGGCCTAATAACTCGGCTCAAATGATGGATGTTACTTCGGTGGCCACATCTCGGGCCGTTATTATGAGGCGGTTTCGCGAGTCGGCGGAAAAGCATGGAGTCATTCGCGAAGCTTAACGTGAGCGGCCAACGGAACCTCACGGCCAACATATGGCGCCTACGGCACCCCGCGATGTGCTCGATAATTGATCTGGTCCTCGTGGGTAGTTTTGCTCAGAAGTTAGCGCCGCGAGTCGGAGCCTGTGCGGGTGTGGGCTCGAGTTCAGGGTGAAAAATCGATTTCGTGCAAACAGGGTGAAGAACTCTGACCACCGGCTAACACCGATCTGTCGCGGTAACGCGAGACATAACGCTGCAACATTGAACGGTTTAGTTGCCATTCCCTCATGGCACTTCCGAGCCGATCGATGCTGAATCGTCATGCGTCTGAGACGAATTCGCGCGTCTCGAAGGCTGACGACCGATTCGTCACCGAGCGGCGTATATACGGTAAATGCGACGCTCTCTCTCTCTCTCTCTCTCTCTCTCTCTCTCTCTCTCTCTCTTTCTTCTCTTATTTTCTCGCGATCGAGAATCGATGGAGGGAGAGATCGTGACGCATAAAAATTTAGAGAAATTCGATGAATGCGCGATGCAGCTGGCGACTCGCGTGTGGGTGCGCGCGGATCCGAGTGAGCGACGTGCGTGACGGGACGGAATAAATAAAAGTATACGGCTCGAGACACTCTCGATGGCGCGAGAGACGCGCATTGTGGCGCGTGGCGGTACCCACGTGTGCTCGATTCAGCGTATTTTCTTTTTTCTCGAGGAGTTTGCCGAAACTTCCTTTTCACCTCGAGTCGTTGATCCGCGATGAAGGATTGCTTGACTTTGCCGTCGTAAGAGACAGAGGGGCGAGACGGGGCAGGGAGGGTGGGAGGGAAAGAGGTTCGCGCATATGGATGTTTCGCGCGTAATATACGCGTAACATAATTTTCCAATTTATCCGACGAAACTCCGGGCTGGAAGTTGGAACGTCAAGCGTATAAATGATGATCGGACGCTGCACTCTTTGAACTCATTCGCCTGCACACTCGATAATAATTTCATTTCGCCCGCTTTCGTTTACCTTGTCTTCGCAGATCTCTCGAGTCGTGCCCCGTCATTATTCGTCAACCTCTCCCGATCACTGTTCCGAGTCTAATCGCCCGACGATAATTACAACAATCAGCCGGGCGCGTTCCGCAAGTCTTGCGGAAACAGCATTCGCTTAATGGCCGGCCGGCCGGCCGACTGGAAAACCGACCAAGTTTGAGGCTAAGCAAAACACACACATCAATAAAGAGAAGCGCCGTTGGCGCCAGTCTTCAAAGAAGGGAAGAAACAAGGAGTTCGAGTTAGACCGCTCCGAAAGGGTCGCAGCCCGGCAATTATATCATCCGTCCGCGACGCGAAGATCGAAAACTCTCGAGATGCCCTCCTGCCTACCCCGAGATATCCACGTCGGATAATAAACTCGGTCCACCGCCAATGACTCGTAAACCGTCGATCAGTCACTCGCTGTGCAGTCGTTCAGGTAGCCGAAGAGGCTCGCGGGGACCGATCGACGGCTTAGCGAGACGCTCGAAAATGCAAACGGCGCCTTTCCGCTGCTTCTTCAGGGCCCTTCGGCGCGAGTCACCTCGCGCCAGTTTCCATCCAGCGCACGCGCCATTGTCTTCGATTTATGCGGATGTTTGCATGCTAGAGTCAGCCTCCGCGATCTTGGCGGGTCCGTTCGCAAACGTACGCAGCGAAAGACTCCGCTGTCAATCCTCCCGCGGCCAGCGAGCAACAAAGGAGCTGACCTCGCTGGGCTATAAACAGCATTTTAAAGCTCTCTATTCGTCTTGCACTAATATCCGTGAAATTTCGAGATTGATGCTGTCCGACAGTCCACCCCCGCGGACGGAGGAGAGAGTTGCATTCGCTCGACAAAGTTCTCTTTAAAAACGCGCCTGAATCCGTTGGAAGAATCTCGAGTGCTGACCTCGGGGTGACACCAAAGAGTTGAGTGAAACTTTACTTCAAAGTTGAAATTGGATCAATCAAATTTATCGCTCCCTTGAAATCTCCACAAGAGATCGCACAAAAGATTGTCGATAAAGAATATACGGAATAAAAATAATACAATCAGCAGATACAACGCGGTTCTTGTCGCGTGCTATTATTCTCTTTCGCGTGGAAACGCTCCGAACGTTGCAGTATGAACCATTTTGTAGCCCTTGAGAAATGCTCACGCAACATCTACCTGTATAAAACTCATTTTTTCTTTTCCAATTCTTCTCCTCTTGGAAACAGTTCCTTCCCGAGCTGCTACATCTTTCGGAAATCATTTGTCGGCCGGCGAGATAACTCAAGCGAAAATAACACGCGGGTCTATTCTGTCGGTTTCGCGGAGAGCCTCACGAGATTCCTACGCTCGTTCAGCTCTCATACAGGACGTTCAGGATCGTTCCTTCATCCTCAGTGTTTTGCATCCCGTCGCGCTCCTCGATAGCACTCGGAAAATCGGCCGATTAGTGTACGACACGTAGACAGACATATTTTACGCGCGCAACTTCCGCTCGCGAAAGGTTTTCCCGCGTGGCGCGGAAGTCACGAAAGGCCACGCGATATCCGGCATGAAAGCACGAGACTCGAGAAAACGAGAAACGAATTTAATCCGACTCGTTCAAGCAGAGGGCCGACTCTCGAGAGCAGATGCGTATCCCGGAAAGATCCGAGATTCCAGATATCCCGCCAATTTCTCCTGCGGGTTGTCAATATCTGTAAGGACCACGACAATGGTTGAGGGGTAGAAGCGGCCTTCCTAAGATACTCGCTCGAGCCGAACAATAACATATTGCAGAATCTCCGGGGCACCTATATACGCGCCCGCGCGTGCGGGTGTGCGTGCGTGCGTGCGTGCGTGCGTGCGTACGTGCGCGCGTGTAAATACGCACCCCCGAACGCGCGCGCGTTCACGTGAGGGTGGCGAGCGAGGCGAGCGATGCTTTCGCGCGTATGTGTGTGTGTGTGTGTGTGTGTGTATGTGTTTCTGTGTGCATGGGGTATTCTGCCGTGTGCCTACGTACATACGTCTCTTTCCACTCGAGCACCACCGTAACCGTCGCGCATGACGAAGGAACGAGGATGAAACACCCTCTCGAGTTTCGCTACGTACGAGTGGATTACGCGCCCGCGGAGTTACGAGGCGGGTTTCTGTTTCTTTTTAGCAGTCGGTGTACGTTCAACGGGCTCAACCGCCGTGACTGGGTTTTTGATAAGAGAGCGATTACAGGACACACGCCGACTCTCTCGAGGCACTTATCGGATCGGCCGGCCGGCCGCTCGCCTCCACCCCGTCGTGTAAACTAATTGCGTCTCTGCAAAGATAGCGCGCTATGCGACGCGCAATTGCACGTGACTGTTGCAGGTGACAGGCTCCGAAAAGACGATCTTTCAGTGGGAGTGGATCTTGCTGATGGACAGAGCAGCGTTTTTATATGTTGGTTTCAATGTCTCAGTGTCTTTCCTTGAATTGATATTATTAGTAACAAAATAGGCTGCGACTCGCGTGATTTTTGACAACAATCAAATACAAAATGTTGTCCACGCCGTAGGAAATCACCGTAGAAGATTTCTCGGTCGAAGACGGAACAACACCTACTTTCTTCCTAGAAAGTCCTGTCTCACACTGTCTCGCGCGTTTTTCGAATCCCTGAATAAGAGGCTGAACGGGACAAAATCGCAGCGGCGTCAGGTCAACGTTTGTTGTCTTCGAATTAAAAGGTCGACACGTTGCGTAACGCTATTGTGCGCCTCTGCTTCGCTTTTACGTAACATTTAGATTTTCTGCTCTACTTTTACGTAACATGTAGATTTACGGTCGAAACGTGTTAACAATTTTGTCAGGCGCCGGCGGAGAAAGGTCCTCACACAAAATTGCACGCCGAGAATCTTTATCTGAGCTACATCGCCAGGCTCCACTAAATCACGGCGGAAAATTTACGGCATTGCTCCAGTTTTGGTCACGAAATTACTCCGTGCCCACACATTCCTTCCCCATTCCCGTTTCCCGCCAGGTCCGGTTAGGGCCTACCTGCGGGGAACTGATGCAAGGACGAGGAAATACTTTCTTTTGACCGAGAAGAAAAAGTGATTTTTATAAAAAACAAAAGAGAATACACATTACGTGCTCTCTTATCCTTATCCCGAGAGAGGATCCCCTCGATACGTAGTCACGGGCTCTTTGCGAGAGAAGAAAGATAAATTGCGTCACGAGCGTCAAACGGTGCTGTCATTGTGCATCAACGCAACTCCCCGAAATAAGAGCGTGCGCCTGCGGCGAGGGTGTGGGAGGTAGAGGAGGATCCCACGAGTTTAATTTCTTCCTTCCTGTGAGTCTCCTTCGTTCCCAAACGTTCGCACCTACACACGTAGGAGCGCGTCGTTCCTCGGTGACGTCTCAGCTTGTCTCAAGCAATTTCGCTCAAAGGTCAGGCCGACAACGGAGTGTACTCTCGAAGGGCGAAGACACGCGAGGAGGCTCTCGCTCTCGTTTCGAATCGTTAAGATCGCGTTCCTCCGACTCCTCTTTCTATCGCAAACCCGCTATTTTCACGCGCGCGCGCCAGAGAGTAACGAGGAGCTTGTCGGTGGAGTCGAGGGGTTCGGAGATGGCGAGCAGGAAGGCGCGGAAGAAAAGGAGAAGATTGTTGCGAAGGAAGAAGCCGAGAGTTTAATGATATTCCTGATTACGGCGGCACATGGAAGGAGGAGAAGCGAAAGGTAGACGGAGAAAGAGAGAGAAAGAGAGAGAGAGAGAGAGAGAGAGAGAGAGAGAGAGAGGCCGACAGATCGGCAGGGCGGCGTAGAGGATGGCGATGGCGGTGGCGGTGGCGGTGGCAGTGGTGGTGGTGATGGCGGTGGTGGTAGTGGAGGAACGAGCCAGGAGACTGCTCCACCTTGCCGTGTCAACCCCGTATTCATCCAAACCGACTTGCCCTTCCACCCGCATTCAAGCCCGTCCTCATCCTCGTCGTCGCTGTCGTCGTCGTCGTCGTCGTCATCGTCGTCGTCGTCGTCGTCGTCGTGGCCTCTCGCATAAAAAGTATTGATCTGAGCTTCTTCTTGGCCCGCGAGGTTCTCGAGCCGAGAGGGTTGAATCTACCCTAACTGCTTGCCCTGCCTTTATATTCATCATCCCTCTAGCGCCCCGAGAACGGCGGCAGCGGCGGCGGCTCTGTCTTCCGAGGGCGGTCGGACTTCCTCCCCTTTCTCTCTCTCTCTCTCTCTCTCTCTCTCTCTCTCTCTCTCTCTCACTCACTCTCTCTTTCTCTCGCTATCCTGTGACTCTCAGTCGCCGACCTCGTCACCCCCGCGACACTCTCTCTACCTCTTCACCCTTGCCACCTCCCAAGAAATCCAAGTTGCGTTTCGGGAGGGAAGCTATTTTTTATGCGATTCTACGTCGAATGCCAATGAGTTCTTTCTGCCCCTCCCTTTTGGTATCACCCGGAGCACCCACCCCTCCCCCAGGAACTTTAATTAGCATCTGAGAGTTGTCGCGATGGTTTTTGGACGACGATCCGCACGTCGCGTGGCGATAGAGAGAAAAGGAAGCTTGGAGAGCCGCTTCTATCCCGGCCGGCGGATTTATGGGGAGAGAGACTTGTTAGAAACGCATCCTCCGCTGAATGAGACACGAGATAGTCGAATAAAAGACGGGAAAAGTCAATTCTATTTCACTGCCGAGAAGCCGAGAAAGATGTCGAAGATTCGGAGGGCGGGAGAGCAAACAACAATTGGAATCTGCAAAGAGAGCATTTGCCTAATTTGTTTTTTGCATTCTCGTTAACTCGCAAACAAATTCGATTACCCGCAAATTCGCGTTACCCGCCGATGAATATTTCATCGATTTTGTCACCGCAGCTGCATCAGCGAGGCGCTTCGCGGGATGTCGCGTGTCAACCCCGACAGATTTTTCAGCTGTGAAATAATAATAAGCTATGAGTAAATAAATAATGCCGAAAAATGTGACAAAGGGGGGAGAGGGAGGGAGCAAACAACGAAACAATACCGAGAAACGAATTATATCTCAAATTTTCCGTTCCTCCGCATCTATATTGAATTTTCGTCCGGTACCCTCGCGATCGTCGCGAACGATCGGAGGAGCATCGGGAAATTTCTTTTCGACAGAGTTACTTCGCACCACACAACGCGAAGAGGTCGTCGGCTGCGGAGTCCTCGGCTCATCTTTCGCACGCTGCACCCACATCCGTCCGCTATTCACAACCGTGGCCGGAGATTAACGGCGAACCCTTTAGCGGCGGCCGTGCAAGACCATCATCGCGACAGCAATCTGTGACATGCGTCCCGGCGCCGGTTATGGTATCTCTCAAAACATCGGAGATCCACTTAAATATTTCCAAAACGAGAATCGGCCCGCGCGCGGTCCCGAATCCTTTCGAATCCTAGTTCTGTTGTGACAGGTCATCTACCTTCCGACCGTCCGCTCTATCAGATTACACGTTATTTATTTAAGACGCGCGGACGCATCGGCCATTGTGCATTTAATACATTCAACGGGTGTCGCGCGATGAAATCTCTCACTGACAAAATCGCTGCGCGTTCGCTCAGCTGAATTACACACACGCACAAACACACGCAAGAAAGAGAGCAGCCGTGGGGCAGCTCCGAAATGCGTTTGCGAGTTGTGCGACCTCCGCAGGTAGCGTTCCCAGCCTTCGATATATTACGAGAGAGCGCGCGGGGGTGGGAGGAGTGAAAGGGGGATGAGGTTTCGAAAATCACGAGCGGAATGAGCCTAATGAAGTTTCCAGAGCGATTTGTCTTTCTGACGGCCGTGCATGGCCGGAAAACGCGAGAGATGATGTCGACGCGGGAAAAGTGATCGTGCGAGATATCTGGGCGGTTCGTTAGAATCGGCCTCCGCCGATAAAGGATTCGAGGAGAGCGAGAGCGTATTCGATGATAAATAATGCTCGCCTCTTTTCCGCCCCCGCCCCCTGCCGATGTATGTGCGAGGATACATGAGAGATGTGCGCGTTTTTAATTTTTACACGCCAGCGATACAAGTCACGCTCGCGAGACCGTCACGAGAACGGACCTCCCACATTGTTCGCGAAATAGAGCGGAATAAATTCCGAGGAGAGAGTAATTCGATTAGTCGTAGTTCACGTCGGTAGGTGGGATTGAATTTCTCGGGGATAAATGGAGATTCTCTTTCGGGGCTTCAGCTTGTGTCGGCGCGGCGTGTCTCTTTCTCTCGATTGCGCAAAGAGAGAGCCTCGCTTACGTGGCCGCCTTTAATGACGTGAGATTATTCTCACGACGGCGACAACGACGACAGAAGCTGGGGGAGAGAGAGAGAGAGAGAGAGAGAGAGAGAGAGAGAGAGAGAGAGAGAGAGCGCGGAGCTTTTCTCACCCCGAAGCTGCTACGAATTATCCTCGTCGACACGATACACCTTGCGCTGCTTCTACTGCGCGTAGCAGGTAAGGCTGTTGCCATTGGACACTGCTGTAGGGAGATAAAAGCAGGGTTGGTTGCCATAGCGACCGGGAAGGGTTAGCATTCCTACCCCTTTCCGAATACCGCTCGGTGAAGGGTTAATGAGATTGGACCCTCCGCACAGACGGGAGGATCTCTTTCCCCCTACGAGGCTTTTGTCCCTTTTTTATTGACGCCATAGCTGAAACATGGCTAACCAATGTTCTCGGTAACTCCAGCGTTCGTTAAGAGTAATCCTTATATTTCACCGCGGCTACTCGTGACATCGCGCAACGACAATTAAACGATAATAAATATAAAAAAGAACACAATGAATCGCGTTGAGAATAGAACGAGAGTTTTTTGAACTCTACCTTCCGCCACGCCACGCGGTGGTGTCAACAACGTTCGGTCACGTTGGATCCCTTCCTTCCGATCGAAAAAAATATTTTCGCAGTGCCCGATTCCAATTGTACCTGCGGCTTTGCCCCTATTCAGGCTATTTCCGTCTCCCTCTCGCTTGACTGCCTTTTGAAGTTTCGCGCACGAATCTAGATCACGCTTCGTCGGAGATGTGTGGATGTGTGCGTGTCGTGTGTGTGAGTGGGCGAGCGTGGGTGCGCGCTTTGGGTGTGTAGGGGGCATTCTTATTTCCATACAAAGCCGTACGATTTCACCGGCTCAACCTTTGAAAGACGGAGAGAGAGACGCGAGGGTTTTCCAAGGTCCCTCACTAGCACGCCCATGACGCAGGCAGAGTTAGATAAGTGTTACGATTTTTCGAATGCCCGCCGAAGCCCTGGGAAAATTATGTAAACCGTAGCGATTCCCACAATATGCCGGGTGATGGAAAAGCGAAAGGATGGCCGGGGGCGGTGAGAGAGCGCGAGGAACCGGGAAACGCGACTCTCTCTGTGTACGCGACAAGGGCGAACACATTTGGCAGCTCGTCCCGCGGAAATCGAAAGCGCGATCGTGTATCGGCAGTTGTCTCCCGCCTCCCTCCTGCGTCCCCCAAACTCGCGGCTCGTAAATTGATAAAAATGGCTCGCGCTAAGAGTCGGTCGGCGATGATAATAAATCGTGCAATAAACGACGTAAACGTCCTTCGTGAATCAACCTCGAGCGAAGAAGAACAGGAGAGCAGGGAAGAGGGACAACATATGCGGGTGTTTAAGTCATCAACGTGAGAGAGTGAAAGAGAGAGAGAGAGAGAGAGAGAGAGAGAGAGAGAGAGAGAGAGGAAATGCTCTCACGAGGATTACGCAGTCGCGAGTGCTTTTTGGAAAATAACAGGATTAATTTTATTTCAGCCCAATCGTCCGCGCACTTTTTTCATCCCGTGTTTCTCGAATTTCCTCGTATTCCTCATCCTGGATGCTACAGGATCAACGCCCGACTTGGATTTTCTTACGGAGTCCCAACACGCAACCGGCTCTCGAAAAGAGCCCTGCTGTATCTTACGTAACTCGTTCGTTATTTATTTCGTTGTATCGCGATACTGATTATATCCGGCCGATACTCTCGTCTCTTTTCGTGTCTGCGCTTCTGTGAGGAAACGGCGGCCATTTCAGTCTTCGGGGAGGCGGCTTCTCGAAAGCAGAGGCAGTAACTTTCGACCCCGCTACGACTCGCAATTATACGAGAAGCCTGCACGGCACGAGACTCTCTCTCTCTCTCTCTCTCTCTTCTTGACATTTTGCAGAACATACCATTGGAAAACGGAGGCTGAAGGATTCAGAGGCGTGGCGAGTATTTAGCAGCCGGCTCTCGTTGGAGTCGTACGTATCCCTCTACATTTCTCCACATCCCTCTACTCCTTGGTGTCGTGTTAAGGTCTATGAATTTCGGACGACGTAACAAAGACCAAGTGACCGGCCGGCCATTGTCGCGCTCTTCCGGTCAGACGTGCGCTCGTCGTCATTCGGGAATCTGGTTTTTCTCCATTTTCACTATTTTCACCGCGCGATCGGCGCAGGGTAGTCGCGCAGAGTGAAAGGGTGAGCAAAGAAGCGAGCTGCGCCCTTGACAATCGCGGCACCTTGTACCGCCTGCAGTTAAACGAAGAAATAATTTCTCCAAAAAGGGGGCGACGTCGTCAAAAGCGTGGCTCTCGCTGCAGGATGTTCCCAATGTCCGGAACCAAGATCGATCGACCTGAGAGAGTTTGCAATGGATTGTCAACAAACTTCAAAGGATCGGCAATATTCTCGGGCCCGAATTTCGCTTACCGACGCCCCCATAATGTTCTCGTTAGCCGAAGTCTGCTGGGTGCAAGCGGTCTCAGCGGTGTCGCAAAAGTGTAATGACAAATAAGTGAATGTGAGCGAGCTAAGCAAGTCGAGTGAGAAATTCTCCATCGTATCAAGACAGCATAATCACCGCTTTATATTGCTCTTTGAATGTTCATCCACCCGTGACAAAATGTGCAGACAATCATTTCCTATTATGTTTTTACACCAAGAGCGATTCTGTAAAAGAGAATATTTTTCTTTAAGTACAAATTTATAAAACAGGGGATGCTGCGTCATCGTTATGTCATCCGACATGATCCTTGAGACCAGTCAATCCTGCCTGCCAATCATTCCTGCATAACACAATACGGCGAGTGATATTTTCGAAAAGTCGAAAACCGACATCGGAAAGAAATAGAAACGTTAATATCCAATAATTCGTTTGTTCACGTCGCTTAATCTCCAATCGGAGCGTTCGATCCGAATCCAATCAAGTTCCTCAAATCCTCTTCCACGCTCGCCGTAGACGCGTCACGCGAGAGAAAAAATCAATGATTTCGTCCGCTCGCTATCGCAGTCGTATTCCATCACATCTCGATGTCATATTTTTATTACGGTCCCCGGTCGGTAAACACATTACAGGTTTCTCACATTAGACGCCGCGTGTAGGAGCGGTGGAGGCGGGGGTGGCGGCGGCTGCTGCGGTGGCGGCGATGGCAACGGCGAGCCAAGGAGGAAATCGAAAAGACGGAAGCGGGCGAAGGATGCCGGCGCGGCGCGGCGCGGCGCGGCGCGCGCGCGTCCTTCCAGCAGGATCGCATCTGTCTTCCCTCGAGTTTCGGACCTCTCGATCATCCGTCGTATTTGCCTCCTCGAGAACTCGCCCCGTACCATTCGAGACGGGAAACCTATCAGGTTCGAGAGGAGCGGCTCTCTAACGAGAAAAGGGACACCGGAAAGGCGGCGGACGGGCGACGCGCAGTCACGAGGAGTCGCGGAGATATTAAGACAAACAAAATAATAACGTCCGAAAACGGGGGAGTTTCATCTCCCGGTGGGAGCTCGCTCGCGCGCGCAAGCTGCCAGCTTTATTTACCTCTGCTCGTTCCAGGAGAGCCTTCATCGTCAAAGTGGGATTTCGCAATATTGGCGTCGTCGCGGCTCGCATTGTATCCACGTGCGGCTGCGACTCGCCGCGAGATAACACGTCGACTCGTAATTACCGCAACTCGTAATTATCACGTCGCAAGTGTTGCGAGCGCTGCGACGTGTTCCCTCGTACGTTCGCAGCGCAACCGAGACCCGTTGGAACTCCTTCCCCCCGTTGGAAATCGACTTACCACCCCAATGACCATGACGGAATTATGTAAAACGAGAATACCCGGGACCCAACCCCGCCGACTCCGCCATTGGAGGAGCCAACAATGCAGTTTTCTGCATAATACGGTAGAACGGACGCAGCAGCAGCCGAATGTGACGGGCGCGGATGGGAAAAGGGGGGCACGCATATGCCGCCTTGCACGATACACTCGGCGACGCGTTTCAGAAACGCCGGAGCTCCGAAACGCGTGGAATCCGCCGCGCATATAATTGTCCACGCGACCGCAGCCGGCCGAGGGAATTTTTGCAATTGCGCGCAAAAACGACAGAGATCAACAAGGGGCAAGTGTTTCTCAACGAGACTCTCTCCTCGAATTGACTTATCGCGGCTTCGCTCGCCGTAATCGGCCGATGAATGTCTCGCCCTCGCTCTCGCTCTCTCGGCCGCGAAACGTATAATTACGCGAATCCGCAATTTACTCGGGCGTGATCGCGAGGCACAGCTGCTCTCTCTCTCTCTCTCTCTCTCTCTCTCTCTCTCTCTCTCTCTCTCTCTCTCTCTCTCTCTCGGGCCGGGTAATAAATCCGTGTGCTCCGATAATTAATCCGTGGATACACACGTGGAACATTCAATTAATTCAACTCAACGGCGTGTTCCAGGTATACTTTGTTAGTCCACGCGATTGTAGCAAAGGCGGAAGTCCTTGGTTTCACCGTTAATCCGGTCGCTCCGGTGATTGTGATGTTGAAATTATTTTAGACGGAGCAATTGAAAGATTGAATTACAATTGCGGAATGTCAATCTGCGGACATTTTTTCGTCGTCTCATTTATCGTTCCAGATGTCGCAGTCTTTGTATTATCCGTCGTAGTCGGAGACTGCACACACATACACACGCATATTGTGGGGATAAGATATTATTCATTGTGTGTCGCGTAGCTCGCGAATTACGTGGGTAAAGCGCGGGATAGTACGTGATTCCGGCGCGTTTTCGCTTGTAACTGGGCAGGGAACTGTAAAGGCGAGTATCACGATCGGGAGGTGAAAGAGGATAAAAGAGACATGTGCCGCCTGTTGCTGTCAGCCACGTCGCGGTGTAAGTGCCGTGAAAAGGAAGAGACGATATCGTCGTGGGTGGAAGGCGCGCGCGGTGGGCAGGGACGGCAAGATGTTTACGAGAGCGTTATAGCTTCGATCCTTGTCGGTAGTTTATCACGAGCAACTGACTTCGCGCGCCAGATATATCCGTGGTTACCGTATAAAGCCACTCTCGCTCGTCTCTCGTAGACGTTGCTCCGGATTACGAATTATGCATCCCCCTCCCCGCTCAATATTCCATCGGAATACCGAGAGAACGAAGGAACCCCCCGCCCGGCAAATTCTATTATGCAAGTTTGTCGACTTTGCGGAGAAAATCTTTTTAGGATCTATCGGTTACCATCGGCTAATTTTGCATATCAGACGCCAGCACGAGAGAGCACCCTTGAGTCATTTATTTCTCATTTATTCACCCCTTTTCTACAGCGCGATAGGAAGGAGCGATAACAATCAATCAAATGAGGATAACGCGCTTCTTTTTTCTGATTTTAATAGAATGAAATTATTTTGATAGACGAAAAGACGAAACGAAAAGAAAAGTTCCTTGAAGCCAAAGTTGCAGAGTTATCAGGATCACCATCGTCGAGAGAATGACGCCATTGAAAGTGTACGAAAGTAATTATTGCCGGTCGCCGTAAATAATCCGCTCGGTGACGTGAAATCGTTTTTAATGACTTTCGAAGGCGATATTCCCCGCTTTTGGGTGATTCGGCTCTCTCAGTTCTACCGGATACCCGGTAATGGAGTTAGACGCGCACGCGTGAGGCTATTAAAGAGTTTTCCTTTCCGCTACCGAAAACTCTCCGAAGGCCCACCCAGACGGCCGATATATAAATCAAGCGACCGCGGCATGATTTCCACGGTGTAAGGAAGCATCTGTTCAAGGGGTTCATTCTTTTTAATAACTGTCACCGAACGGACCCAAATGTGGACTTTTACATAGTTAATTTGATTTATGTGCGTGGCGACACTTCCTTTGAATCCAGCGAAAGTTTTACAAGAGAGACCCCTCCTAATAAGAATATATCATCCGCCGTACTTCACGCCGTACGCGCGGACCGTGCGTATCATATTATAAAAAACAAGTTTGCGTGCCATAAATTGATATCACTTGGGAAACGCGATAAATAAACGCTCTTCAACCTCGGCACCTCTGCAAATTCGTCACGGTGTCTCAACTACATATTAGCGGTCGTGCCGGTTGGCCTCTGCAAGAGAATCGTGTCCGCCATCCGGTAAAGACTCGGCCGTTTGTGATGACGGAGCTTCGTGAGACGTGTCGTATTCCTGATAAATAGAAAAAAAATTCGTTGACGATCCACCCCAGCTGAATGACGATAAAAATGACCGTGGCGATATGTTCGGCACGCGCGCCGAGTAACGGCTGCGTCGCGAAGGGGAAGGTGGGTGACGTGAAAAAGAAAATTGCTTGAATAATTTAAAGCGACTTAGCCGCGATTTCTTTTTTTGTGAAAAGCCGGCGGAGGGGCATCGGCGGCAGATGCAGTCTGGACTACGCTCCGATGAGCATCTTGTTCTGCGCTTGCAGTGGACTCTGCGCGTGCTGCTTCGGATTAATTTTTTTTCCCGATCCTTCCTGCGCACGGCGCAGAAAGGTGTCGTGGACACGTGCCGGGAAATCGAAAGAAATGCAACAAATGCAACGCAACGGTGTTTTTCTATCGACTTTACATTCTCCGCGTTATTTTGTTGTGTAACTGTTCGTTCTAGCCGTCACGTTCTAGTCACACCCCGTCGTAAGAGACGCAAATCAGGCACGTGATCGGATAAATTCTGGAGGCGAAATCTCGTCGAACGGAAATGTCAAAATTACCAGCCGTAATCCCACCCGTGATCCCGTAAATAATTATTATTTTACCTTGATGCTACAAACGCAGGAAGGGATTGTTTGATGGAGACGAGAATCGGTAGAATCAACAGAGAGGATAGCAGAAATAACAGAGGAGAATCAACCATTTTTAGAATCAAGTCAGAATCAATCTGTACCTGTACAATGTTGTATTTTTCGAGACTATCTAGACGGTCTTTCAAGTTTGACGCGTGGAATTTGCAAGCTGTAGGACCAACGTTCCTTTCTTTAACATCGCGCAGCGATATCGTAAAAAATCGTAAAAAAATATCAAGATATTTCGACCATCTCGCGGTCAAATAGCCGTTGATTTTTAAAATCAAACTCAATCAACAAATAACGGCGGTACAGTAAAGTTTATGAAGAGCAAAGCGGGCGGCCGGAACTCGCAATAGTAATTGCAGCTCCGCCAGAGTAGCGAAGAGGGCGCGGGCAAAGTTTGAAGTTGATCAAGTTACGCCTGGATGACGTCGCCTCATCTCCGACCCTCTCTTAGCTCCTACGAGAGGAGGCTAATGAAAGAATAAATACTTGATGCCGTGGGCCTAATTATGTCGCGGCTCTCGAGTTAAGGCGGAAGAGCGACTACGGGAGATGAATCGGAGAGCGTACGCGGAAGAGGATTTTAGAAAGAAAGTTGCGGCAGCGCGATACGAGGGTGGGATCTAAGATTGGTGGCTTGATCTTGAATAATTGATAACGGTTCCGCGCGTGGCCTTAAAAGCCTTTGACTGCTTAATCTTTTACGTTCGAAAGTGCCGGCGCTTCCGCTGCTACTTAGATTCACGCGGTAAATCAAGCCAGACGAGTTCGAAATAGGTGACTGTGCAAGCAGAAATTCGTTAAACAACTGTTTGTTTGTTCGTTTGTTCGTCTCGCTCGCTCGCGCGTTAAGAATTTTTCCGCGTTGGTCCAACAATATTCTCCAGTCCAGCGATATTCTCTGCGCAAATAGAATTTCCATTGTACCTTCCCTCCTTGCGATCGATTTCTCAATTTTCACGACGAAATTTTCACGGCTACATTAATATCTCCCGCGGAGTGCCATCAAGCGGAACGAGACGACCTCGCGGAGATCTCGCGGGCCCGGAAATCGCGTCTTGATCTCGGCGGCGCGTGAACTAATTTACAGATCTCTCGATTCCTACCGTATGATCAAAAGGAATATTAGCTTTTCGTCGAGGCTCAAGGGCCAAGAGCAATGGCCGCCAACGGCAGAGTAAGGCCGGCCCAGCGCCCTTCATCGTTCCACCATAATTTCCGAGAATGAGATAAGCTACATCTCTCCCCGGACCCTCGGACGATGCCATGGGGGTTGCAACCCTCTCCCCGACTCAACCCCCTCGACTCTTTGCGCGCTGGGGTTGTATCTGGGGAACCTTCCGTGCAACTGACCAATGCGCCATTGGCTGGCCGTGTACTAATCAATAAATCGTTCTGTGCAGCGCCGAACCGACGTTCAGACACCCTTCGAACGACGAAGGGGCGACCTGCCGGTTCACTATCGTTGCGCGGAATGGACGCCGCGATGCACTCCATTCTCATCGACCGACTCTCTCTCTCTCTCTCTCTCTCTCTCTCTCTCTCTCTTACTCGTTTTTTCTCTTTTTCTCTCTCGCTCTCTTTCTTCCTCTCCTACGGCTGTTTGCTCGTGAGATGGAAATGGCGATCACGATGACTCGCGATAAAGTCTCATTCTTACCCCCGAGCCGCTTCATCTCAGTTCCGCGGCTGAATGCTGAATTCTTACACAGGATGTACCTCAGCTATATATCGCGTTTTGAATTCCGAGCGGCTGGATCTCCGAGCGGGGAATTAAAGCGCTTTTCTTCGGCGAAATTGCTCCGAGGGGTCTAAATTTAACGGCGCCTCCTAAAATTAAGTTCCGCAGATTCGAATGAACTTGGGCTCGGATGACTAAAACATGAATTAACCCTCACAACACTTCTACTCTTTCTTTTTTTTTGGCAGGAAGTCTCATTAGGTCGCGGGGGGGGACGAGACTTTTGGAATAAGCGTGACTGAATATCCATTGCCACTGCAAACAATAATATGTCTATTGATAATGGGCGTTTACGAGGGACCGCTCGGTCTCCCGATATTTCGCAGAAGCATTACGGCAGTCCCTTCTCCATCGTTTCTTACGTCTTCACGGGGAAAAGTCCGCGGTGGCCATTGATCGATGGAGACGGAGATGCGAATAAACAAAAGTTCGCGCCAAGAGGAGGGTGCTCGCATCATCAGTCATCGGTTTTGTCATGTGTGCTCCTGATGCGGACAGTAGTAGACGCTACGCATCCTGCGGATCGTGGAAGACTCCGCAGCAACGCGGAGGAAAAGACGATGGAAGGGGAATAACATATACGATCTGGGCAGAACTTGCCTTTTTATCTCCTCGCCACCCTGCCCCATCTCGAGCAGGGTCTGAGATCGCCGGCGAAAGTTACGTCGCCGTAAACGTAGGCCTCGAATACGTCGATGCGGACGGGAGGTTTCTCTTCGCCGGAAACAAAATCGTAAGATGATTAAAAGGAATGGCGAGGAGGAGAGGAACGGTTAGGTGCAAGAGCGCAGCCGCGCGGTTCCTCGAATATTTCCGCATTTAATATCCTCGCGGGATCGGCGAGGGGGAGGAACGTGCGAGAAGTAGATCCATCAACATCCGCCGCATAGGTGAGCCCGGCTTGCACAATCGGCTACGTTTTCCAGGAAAAGCGAAGGGTCAACAATGGACTCGGGGCCGCACCCGACCCAGGTAGGGCCATTTTGAATACGCATAACGACCGTTCATTGTGATCTTTGCTACGGTTCCACGGTGCTCCTTTGAAGTTCCTGGAAAATTGCGGGAACATTACGCGATCTGTGCGTCTCGATGAGAGCGAACAGACGGGAAGAGGGGAGGGAAGGGAGGGTGCGTTAAAAAATATCTTGTCGCGCGATAGCGGGCGAGGTGTGACGTGTATAAATCAGCACCAATGGTGAGTAAGGCGCGAGTAATGCATACAACTTTCCAACTGTGTACATGTGTGTGTGTGTGTGTGTGTATACTTCGTTGTCTTTAATTAAATGTTTCTTCGACTCGTGTTATCGTCAACGCGCTAGGGGAATTTAATTTGCCGAGCAATTAAATCGTGTCCTCCGTATTAATTAACAGAAGGAGAATGACGCCCGGCGCCTTTGAAGCGCGAGAGAGGCGAGTTAAATTACTCGTTACTAGGCGCTGAAGATGACCCGGGGCGAAACAATAATCCCATGCTGTAAGTAAATTTCTCCTTCGTCTGTTTTTTCTCTCTCGGCCAGTACACTCCCGCTTCCCTCTGGGCATTACACGTTGTTCTACCGGGTCGAAGTTTGTTCCGGCAACTTAAGAAGACATCCAGAAACGCTCTCAGGACTGTGGACGATGAGATAGGGTCCGGTTGCCCTGGATACGGTCTCGTATCTTCTTCCAACGTTTACTTATCCGTTTACCATCCCGTCGAGTATGAAAGCTCGCGTTATCATGCGGTTATAATGAACACCCGTCCGCTCGAATTTAAGGACGGCAGTCGCGCGGCTCGTTTCCTTCCTAACTGCCTGCGTAAACACGAGGAAATATTCACCTCTGGAACACCGTAAAACACTTTCTTATTTCGCGTATATTAAGGTGAGACGAGCTTAATATTTGAAGGATCAACGAGTGCGAGTGGACGAGTGAACGGAAGGCTCGCTGTACAGCTGGACGAGAGAGTGGCTACGAGCAGTTATGTAAGAAGCTTGACACGCAGGATGCACGCAGGTTCTATATAAATTAAATTGGACACGAAGAAGCCCGGAAGCCGCGGTGACCTACATAAACGCTTCGAATATCGCTTGACCTTAATCCCGATAATGATCAAAACGTAACACTTTTATGATTTCGGAGGGTATCCTCGGCGGTCCCTTCGACCGGTAAGTATCAGGGGAAGACCACGTGTCGTCGACGAACTTGAATATAAAAATTTCAGGAGGGTTAAATTCCGAGATCTGCTCAGATAAAATGGCATCTCTCCTTCGTGATACATCCATCTCGATAAAACGATCGAGCTCTCACGGTTGAGTCTCTGGATGAATGATTGAATTTCCTCCGTGGAAGCGGAACGTCAACCGGTCAAATTGACCGACTCCGCTCGGTCGCGAAGACGCGAAACGCGTCCTCGGCTTTCGCGTCAGGCGCGAGGCTCGCGCGATGGAGTTCCGGAACGCCTATACGCCTGCCTTTACGCACGCTGCCGATTATAAGACTGTTTTTATTAGCGGAGCACTCTCGGGTCGAATTTGATAGGAACTTGATGAAAAGATAACAAAGATAATTACGGCGGCTGATTTACGCAGTCGCACGAGCGGTCGCGCCCCAACGACGAAGGGGGATCCGCCCGAGATCGCTCGCTTACTTATCGCGCTCGGGTATTTCGCGCTTATTGAGTTTACGCGCGCTCGCGTGCGAGTCGCGTATCTCGCGTTACTACCGCTACGTCGTACTTAACGTTGTTTAACTTCGCCGAAGATTTAAGTGGTTACACCCGAACTTGGATGTAATGGTACTTCCGCGCGGGAGGTTCGGTCTTGCTTGCACGAGCTCGACTGGGAGCTACGTCCGAGCGGAATATCGTTGAACTCAAATTAAAACTTCGCCGAGCGATCGCGGATCGCGCTCTCGCAACTACGGCGCTCGCGATCTTCGCTGTAAGCAAAATTTTACCCTCTGATGCACCCTCGCGATAAGGAGCGGTCGCGTCATACTTATATCCTAATTACAGTTCGAGCTCTCTGGAGAAATTTTGCACGAGAGACTGCCCTGATCTTATTATCGAATGCGCCTGATTGTTATGAGAATATTGCAATCGCGTTGAAAATGCATACAAATATATCATTAATGTATTTGCTCCAAAAAAATTATAAAACGTCTTTGCTGAGTTTAATCTAAATTAATTAAATCAATCTAAAATTAATCTAAAACTAATCTAAATTCATTGTTTTAAATTCATTCATAAATTATATTTTACTTATAAATTAAATTTTTACTACATAAAATGTGTTTCATAAATTTAGAATTTTTTATATATACAGTACCCTTCTTTCCGTCCACTCTCCGTCTCTTTCATTCCACATCTTTCTGAACGGAATCTCTAATAAGCTTCTTTAATCGGTATCCATTATCCCGGATCCAAATGTTTGAAAGTTCAAATCATGATGGAACATCTTCGATTTCTTCGATTATTATCCGATCAGACTCGCGCGCCACGCAATTCGGGAGTTTTTGCGTCCAATCAGTCTCTCGCCTCAAATTTACTATCCAAACTGATTGTGACGAGTACACAACTAATCCGGTCATCCGATTACTAACTCCGACTCAATCGGTCAGTGGGCAACGTACATTCTTTTTTTCGCATGTCCCTCTCAACGACAAACATCGAGACTATCTATAGCTCGGACTACCGTGAGCATTGTGAATTTCGGCAACACGAAGCGTGCGTTGTGGAGGTCACCGGTTTAACAGCTGCAGAAGGAAAAAGCTTTTATCCAGCGCTGACCGGTCAAGATTCGCTTGGGGTTGCCGACAGGGAGGAAGGGGAGGAAGAGAAAGATGGAGAGAAAGAGAGAGATAGAGAGGGTCGTACAGAGAGAACCGCAACCCCTGCATGTGCGCGCCAGGGGGTGAGTTACATGAAGGGTAACTCCAGCAGGATTATCGCACGTGCAATGGTGGACTGACGCCATTGCGGTTGTCCTGATGTGTCAATCCTGCGATATCTGCGTCTGATCTGCGTTTGCGATGTAAGATGATGGGGATCGAAGATGCGCCTGAATACTGCACGATACAACTTGATCGATCGATGGGAATGACCACGAGCCAACACAAATACTCTGCAGTTAGTTTTACTTTCCAAAAGAACGCATTGTGTATGCACACAATGTGCTTGTGTTTTAAACGTGACGTGTTTGAAGTTTAAGTACACCCCTCGATATATTCTCTCCTCTTTGTCAGAGAGATCTTTTGGAAATAATAATGAAAGAAGAAAATAAAAAAGGCTGCGCATACACGGCAAGAAGGAAAATCGCTGTGCTAAAAGCTGTCTCTCTGAAGAATGTATATGCCGATTGGAAGGAAGTTTGGTATATTATAAATACCGTGACAACACGGCGCGGCGATCGCGACCCTCGTAATATGCACGAGACACGCGTCCGGCGGAGAGAAAAAAATGTAGACGTTCCCTCGTCGTTGTTACCCCTGTGCTCTCCGGCGTTTTACGTATTTTTAACCGACTTTCTTTTCAACGCCATGTCGTGCGGATTACTCGTGGCGAGATAATATTTATTATGGTGATCATTGAGGGGTGGAGGAGGACCTGGATACATTTCTGAAGAAAGAAATACACTTTCTATATATAAAACAGTCGTGCCATTGTCCCGACAGTTTCTTCACTCCGTTAAGATGTGACATGAGCTGAACGATCCAATTAATGACAGCGATCATTATCTGATGCTTACAACATGATGATACAACAGCGATGATTCGAAAAATTATTTGCCCAACAATCATCTCAAAAGTCGTTAGTTAATACCAAATATCTATTTGTTAAATTTGTGTAGTTATTTTTTACTACTTTTTTCAAACTACTAATCTGTTGATAGAAAAAAAAACACTAAATCGTCACTTCAATGGCATTTAAATCATTTCTGAGAGAATAATATAAATATAACAAAATAATTATAAGCCATGTCATAAATTAAAAAAATATAACATAATTAAAACTCCAAATGTGTTGAAACTTTTCGATAAAATCAATTTTGTGTACCGACAAGTATATTATTAATTTATAATTCATAAATTTACTTGGGATTAAGATCGCCGCTTGTTCAATTACAGCATTGCACGCGTATGTTTTCTCTTAATCGTAAAATTTCCACGTCACTGTGACACCCACAGCCAACAATGCTGCGTTGCTCGATCACAATGCGGCACGATAACGTTGTTTTGAGGATAACCGCCATTACGCTCAAATGCCGGCGGCTGATACGAAATCGCGAGCGGCATTTCCTTGACGAGCCGGTGCACGTGCGGGAAATCCTAACGAACTTTCACAAGGAGGAGGAGTGTGAGAAAGACGCTATACGGTCGTGTGGGATCTCCCGATTCTCGTGTTGTTCCTAAGCCAGCAGCCAGTCGAGTATTGACCACGCGATCCCTCGGCCACCGGACGTCCGCCTACAAACGCCATCGTAATTTGGAAGGGTGAGATATTTAGACTAGGAGAGTGGAGTCGAATTACGCGGAGCGTTTCTCGTGATACAGTCAACTCGCCCTCACCGTCACCCTCCGTGTCGCGTAAGTAATTTAGTTACGCGAGCTAAGCAACTATACGCTCGTCGTTGTCTCGCTCGTGTAACCGAATTATTGCGCAACGTTCGTCGCGCTTCGTTTTATCAGTCGGTCAGTTTGTCGTTTGCGAATGCATCCGCGTGCAAAATATTATCGTCTCGGATTCGAAATGTCAATTGTTTTAAATTTGAAGTCAAGTCTGAAAGCCAAGTCATATCTTTGTCAGCTGCTCGCATTCGGACATTAATTACTGCGGTCTCGATTCGATCAGCCGGTATTTTAGATCTCGGAGCGATGAAAGGAATAAATTGCGCATTGTAATGAACGCGTTAATCGATGTGTCCCTCTTATATGAAACGCGTTTCCAAAGATCCCGGCCGTCCTATCGCTTTCAGGAAGTTCACAGCGATCGCCGGGTGATTGACGATCGAAGGGTTACCTCCTCCCGACACTTGCGGCACAGAGGACGAGCCCAACATGTGATTCCGCTCGCCCGTGGAACCACCTGCGGCCCGAAAATAGATCGTCACACGACACGAGAGCGACCGACGCTGGTTAGTTCATAGTGGCTTGTATTTAACTTCTGAATGCGTACGTGTGCTCAACAATTATCACCCCGAATTTACTCTCTCTGTCACTCTCTCTCTCTCTCTGTCACTCTCTCTCTCTCTCTCTCTCTCTCTCTCTCTCTCTCTCACTCTCTCTCTCTCTTGCTCTGCCGCTACATCAGGACTGATACGATTACTCAACGATTGATATGAAAAATTCAGTGTCAAATTCAATGAAGAGTCAAACGTGCATAAAGTAATTTCAGTCATAATTTCTCCAGAAAGTCCGAGATCAGGAAAGTTTCCACGTAATTCTCGCGGCAGATCCGTGTTAGTTTTCGGCATGATTAATACAGAAAACCAGGGATGATCGCACGTCAGACGTGCGGCGGTAACCCTAATGGACCCCGTTGAATCGTGCCCGTCCTATGCCCGGTAGCGGACTTTTCGCGAAATCCCATTTTACACTCCAGTATCGGCGGGACAAAAGGGAGGAGATAGAGTCGGCGGACACGACCCAGCCGCAAAATTACACCGAGATGAATGCCGCCGGGCCGCATTGGAAAGCGGCGTTGTCCCTGTACCATTAGGATGACATCGCGATGACAGTAAGAAGTATTAAGGGCCGTGACAATCCCTTCCTGTCCGGCTACTGGAGCATGTACGCGCGGTACGCCGACACCGCAAGCAAGGAGACGCCGGGCGGCGCGCGCTGGAGGAGGGTGCATAATCCACGATGACGTTACTTTCCTTACTCCTCTTACCTTTCTTCTCCCTCGGTCAAGATCCTCGTTTGGGCAACGGGCTATTCTTAGGAGACGCGCCGCCTCCACCCACCCCGCCCCGCCGCCGGACGTGGTCGTTGTTCTTCTATTATTGCTGACCACCGAGGCGTATATTCCTTACACCTAATCCTTTAATCCCCGGGAAATGGAGCTGTTTGCAGCAAACAGATCGTAAACTCGTCATTGTCCATTCGGATGCAAAATCCCCGGCCGTGTTGAAGTGCCGCTCGAACTGAACTTCTCGCCCCGAGGTCGCCGCGACGTTGTTTCTGGCTATCGCGGCCATATCTGAAGGGGAGAATACCAGGTATGTAAATATGAAACCGGAATTTTTGTATAGAAAGTACACGTTTATTGTATGAAAATGATAAAAAATATTTTATTCGAAGTATTGCCCATCGCTAGCTATACATTTTTCCCACCTGTCTGACAATCTGTGAATGCCACGCCAAAAAAAATTGTTGCTCTTTTGAGGCAAACCAGTCATCGAGCCATTTTCGTACATTTTCGTAAGAAGTGAAGCGCTGCTCAGCAAGTGCGTGTCCCATCGATGCAAATAAGTAGTAATCGGACGGAGCCAAGTCTGGTGAGTAAGCCGCATGCGAAAGTATTTCCCAATTAAACGCCTCAATCGTTTCCTTCCACCAGTTTTGCTGTGTGTGATGGTGCATTATCATGAAGCAAAATCACTTTGTGTTGCCTTTCTTGATATTCTGGTCGTTTTTCACGCAAAGCTTGATTCGAAATCGATCATTTGTTGTCGGTAGCGTTCAGTATGAACGGTTTCGCCAGGTTTTAGCAGCTCATAACAGATCACACCCTTCTGATCCCACCAAACACAGAGCATTGTCTTCCGTCCATAGCGATTTGGCCTTGCAGTCGATGTCGATGGTTCGCTTGGAGCTACTCATGATTTTTTACGCTTAGGATTCTCAAAATATATCCACTTTTCATCGCCAGTCACAATTCGATGGAGAAGTGACTTTCTTTTGTACCTGGCGAGCAGCATTTCGCAAGTGGTTTTTCGGTTTTCCTGCTGTCTTTCATTCAGTTCATGTGGAACCCATTTTCCCATCTTCTGGATCTTTCCCATGGCTTTCAAACGTATGGATACGGCTTCTCGTATTCACATTTAATTAACCGGCGAGTTGTTGTTGCGTTTGAGCGTCATCCTCATCCAACAATGCTTGCAATTAGCTATCTTCAAACTTTTTCGGTGGTTTTCCACGTTCTTCGTCTCTCACGTCAAAATCGCCACGTTTGAATTCTTTAAACCACTCAAAGCACTGCGATTTACCAAGAGCATGCTCACCGTAAGCTTCGACAAGCATTCGACGCGATTCTGCAGCAGTTTTCTTCAAATGGTAACAGGAAATCAATGCTGTCCGCAAATCGTAGCTTCCAGGCACAAAATTCGACATGTTCAACGCTATTACAAACGCTATGCTGTTGTATGAAACTTGTATTGTTGTGAGTTGAAAATCTTTGTCAGATGTCAACAAACGGAAATGGCGCCAATGACGCGGTCTGACGGTAACTACATTGACAGCTAGGGCCATCTATGGGCAAATTCCGGTTTCATATTTACAGACCTGGTATACACAAAGTTGTTATGTTTAAAAATTGACACGAGATACAAATGGACCCATGTAGATTTTTTGTTTATACGCCAGCGAAACAGGAGCAAGCAACGAAACAGACATAGCGGCTTAACGTTGCGCGTAGATTCCGCGCAACTCGCTCCCGCTTGCATTCTTCCCTCAGAATGGCGGAACGATCGTTGCACGATTGAACACAACGAGCCGCTCGAAAACCGAAAAGAATAGAATTCGATCCCGGCTTAGGTCAGTGCGAGTTCCCTGGATCTGTCAATGCGTTTTTACGTAACGCGCGGAGGATGGCGAGTGAGAAAGAGCGAACGGGCGAGGTTCTAGAGGGAAGACTCTAGATGGACGGCCGAGATATCGGCCCCAGATATATTGTGGGTGGAAGGAGTTTCATCGATTCACCAAAAAGAGCAGTCACCATTGTTACGTCACAGGCTTGTATTTCTGCGAGGCCCGGTTGACGCCGTTCGGCCATCGCATCACGCCGATTCCGAAAGTAAGACGAGAAGGGTCCCGCGGTTTTTCAGGTACGACCTCTCTCTGGTCCGGTTCTCTTGGAAAATCTGATAACCACCTGGAACGCGAACCTGGTGCATCTCGATATGCATCTCTCGATAGGAACAATGCGACTTGAAAGCCGCTGCACTTTATTTTCGGAAAAAATTGCGCGGATCGACGGCGGCTTGCTACCGAAGCCTGATTTTTATTTCAGGGAAAACTCAGCTGCTCGAGAAGAATCAACTTGGAAGAACGATACGTCTTCGGTTGCCGTTGTCGAAGTGCTTTTATTAAATATAATAAGGATTTGCAGATTTAATTGAAGAAAATCAAACCGAACTTTTCGACAGACTCGATAATTATGTACGACAGGCAACGTTTTCCCAAAGGATTTCTCTGCGCGAGAAAGCTTCCTCACGCGCTATGCACACGCGGAAATACACAAAAAATATTTCTTATATAACAGTACTTATACAATTCTTTCCGATGTAATCCGATACGAGGACCAGCGTAACGTTACCGCGTGCGAACCACAATGAGGAAGGAAAAAGCAGAAACGAGCGGCCAGATCAATTTGAATCGAACCAGTACATAAGGGTCCTTAATTTTTTGCGTCTCCCTGGAAACTCGATTTACACGGCCAAAAAAAGAAGTTCTCCAGCCCGGAATTCCGCCGTGGACGTTGACTACGTTTGACAGCTTCTGCATTAACCGTAAATCCGCAGTGGTCAAGAAACTCGGTCGTAATCACGAGAGAAAATTTAAAGGATGAAAAATAAAATTATATAGAAATAATATTTTTTTTTAAATATGGAACTTTTCCAATTAAAAATCCAATTAAATTTGAGAAAGAAGGATTTTCAATTGCGTTGCGAGAGAAAAAATATTGTCATACTATATAGTGTAAACATATTTTTCCTCGTGTATTGCTTTAATATTAATAAATATTTAAAGATTCAATTAAACTATGTTTAAGTATTGTTTTTGGTAACTATATGCTTACTTGGACGAAACGTTAACGTGATGTGAACTATATCGCACGTGTATATTGCGAAAACTCTTTGTGTACATTTTAATCTCTTCTGCTAAAATGTTGGGAATCGAGTAACCGTTAATGGAGACGAAGAAAAAAAAGTGTACGATCAATACAAGTCTAATGAATTATATTAGCGCAGCATCCTATATGTATATAGTGTTGAAGAAAAATATTCTGTGTGTATATAGTACCAGCGCACGCGCCGGGAGGTTCATTACCGCGACGGGATGGTTTCGCAAATTATCGTGAACGATGAAGAATCTGCGGCTAGCATATGGCGCGCGCGTTCCGGAGGCGTGTTGGAGATTGCTCGCGTGCGCGAAGGAAGCTACAAAATGTTCGGTGAAGCGTGAACGATAGACACCGGCGGAGCGCCCGCGCCGGCGATTCACTCCGCTGTTTTTCGGCAAGGAAATCTGAATGGGACTCGGAATCGTATCGGGCTTCAATAGCTGATCGTTAACGGCAATTGCGTATCCCCGTCGGAAAGCGACGGCCGCGTTTGGTGCTTTATGCAGTCGGATTAGACTATAGACGGTGGTTCGCTGCACAGAGGAGCAACGAGGGACAGAAATCCGACAGAGTCGACCGGTCGCATTGGTCGTATTGGTCGTTGAATGAGATAGAGGACTGTTTGCTAGGGAATTGGAGAAAAGGCCGCGCAAGCCTTTCGCTCCTTGCGTGTCCAAATATTAGCATTGTGGAGCGACAAGCCCGACGATGCGTACGCTGATTCGTGACATCCATTTCGTCGGGTAGATCACTGGTACCGTCGCGCAAATCCTTGCGACTCCTGCGACTCCTCGCGGCCTCTCGCATCTTTTCACGAGCACGAACGGCGATCCGGCTTCGCGGGTCTAAATGAAATTACCGAGTAATCCGCAGGCCGGAGACATCAACAGGATTTAAGGGCGGATATTTGGGCGTGCATTTGCTTCGCGCTTGACTTACTCTCAACGGAAAATTTCGCCGACGGATCGTCCGACTTCTTAAACGCCCAGCACAAGTCCGCACGAATCGGCACGAACCGAGGCACGACGGAATTTAGCGAGTGAAAGAAGGGATTAAGTTCCTGCTAGTTTCCAATAATTTATAACGTCACTCTCAGCTGGTGTTCTCAATTTGTCTTCTTCGTCATCCGTCTGTATTTTGAAAGAATATTATAATCTATGTGTTGGGGTCTAAATAGAAATTCTTGTTCAGTGATGAAGACTGCGGTCAAATACTGCGGCATCTAACCAAAAGAATTGTGAATCCTTTTAGAAGTCTTCTGGGAAAAGAATGAAACTAGTTCCCCTAGGAATGAAAGAAACAACTTAGCGCGTAACTTTCTAGTGCCGCTGCACGGATCGAAAAGATCGAGAAAATAATTTTTTCTTTCATATAAAATCTTTTTTCCGATTTTTTGCCACATCATCTAGCAGTGCAAGAATGTGACAATTAGTGCAGTTTATTTCGCTACAAAATATAACGAGCAAAACGAGAGCTACACATTTGAATAATCAAAGTAGAATAACAAACTAGTTTGTTTCTGTTTCAAAGACTTGTGTTCGCCATGCCATAATTCGGTAGGATTTTAACGGCTGGATACACAAGTTGCTAGAAATTGTTAAGAAATTATTAATGTTTACCGCAATTTTTAGTAACTCTCATATATGGCTAACAAAATCAGAGTTACGTAGATATAAGATCTTTAGATCCTTTCTCGGTACGTCCTGGTTCGTTCTTCGGTCAAGCGTGGCTCTACAACGCAATTTTGTACGATTCACCGAAAAAGAAAGAAGGAAACCCAACAAGGGGGCTGCACGTCGAAAAGGAGAATTTATGTATATAATATGGTGCAACGTCGACATCTGTAGAATTTTACCCTGTTCTCTCTCTCTCGGTCGGTCAACGGCTGCAGAAAGCAAGTCCTTTTATGAGTTTTGACCGGCCATTTGTCTTATTATCCCCGATTTCTGGCAATAGCCTTAGTGGTGACCACTAAAACGTGAATGCTGAATCTCCGATCTAACGTGTTGTTGAAAGTGATTAGTGACGAATTATACACGTTTAGTAGCTTGATTTTACATGGTAGTAAGAAAGAAAACGTTATCATCTAATATTTCAACAACCTCATCGGGTCGATCAAAATATTTATAGCTCGATTTTCTGCTTCCTTCGACAATGAACCACTTTATCTCCTACGGCAGAGGTATGCGAATGCTACAGAATATCGGCAAAGGATCACAAACAACATTACTCTCGATTTGATATTTGAACCTAATATTTGAGGCTTTGGTGGAATGAGGCTCGCCTTGGCTTCTAGCTTGGTACCTTGTCTTCGTGAATTTGTTTTCAACGTTTTGTGAATATTTTAGTTCATTTCTTCAGAGAGAAGAAGAACACTTTAAAACTTGATTGTTCTTCGACAAAAGTAAGCTACATGCTTACAGAAAAAATAAATGGAGAGGTGGAAATGATAGGAAGGAGAGAAAAAGGGTAAGAAGGAGATAATTTTACGTTTGGTCAAATAAGGATTTTTATAGAACCAAAAAGGATAGGCTGTCAAATTGAACTGAGTTGCAATCAGCCGTCTCTGTTGAGATATTATTATGAATACATCTGCAGATATGAATAAATCCACAGATTTCCTGTATCTTCTAGAAAAGTAGAGAGAGAGAGAGAGAGAGAGAGAGAGAGAGAGAGAGAGAGAGGCGTTGATCTTAGATAAAACATATGTTTGATCCAATAGAGTTTTTTTCTTTCCATTTTCCATGTGATATTCTGACTGAACGCTGATTCGCTCATTTCTCTCTTATGCAAATCTCTCTAGTGTGAATCATAATTTTCTTCTGAACTGAACACGACACACGAACTCAAATTGAACGAACTTTTTGACTGATCCGGTATAAGCTATCCCAGAGCCGTCAGAATTGTCGTCGTGAATTGATCATCGAGAAACACGGATAAGTGAAACAGAGAGAGCGGGATGACACTACGGAACAATATCCCGTGAAGAGAAACAGGAAAACAGAATTGTCCAGCAGCCCCGGAGATCCTCCCGGCGTGTAACGCCGGCAGGATATTTATCTGGAGTGTCACTTCACCCAACTTTCACCGACACAATGTTACCTCATTCTCCCCTACGGCACCCACTCACCCCGTCGGCCTCCTCTCGCGCACGCCACCAAGAAGATGTCCTCGAAGATCCTCGTAATGGGCTTTCATTCAGCCGACTGCGGCCGCTCCATCTCATCATTTGCATTGCTCGCGATCGATTTATCTTGCTGGCAGAATGTTCGCTTGCAGTCCGAGCAGGACTGCTGGACAGGATCCATTATCGTCACAACGTGACGACACAACGGGAATCAATGAACGTTCGAGAAAACCGCAGGACGCGACAACATTGTCGCGTCGGCCTCAACGATCTTTGACCGTACCAAAGACCACTGCTATTCTCGTTGGAATTGCGATGCACCTGCATCTTGACACTTTTGCTATTGTGGCATTATCTGCCATAAAATATGACGAATCTTGAAGCAGTAACCATGATGGACCAATAGTATCCGTCAGGACGATGGAAACGAGTAACTATGAAATTTATGTTACTCCTCATCATAGAAATAAATATAAAATCGATATAATTCTTAAAAAAGGCAAAGAGAGGAATAAAATTGTAGGAATTTTTAATTATTAAAAAAAAATCAAAATAAAGGAGCGCGACTCCGTCAAAGAACTATGTCTATGTCAAACGTACGCAGCGTCGAAAATTAATCATTCGTCATCGGTGGCGACGACAGTTCGCCAAAAAGGGTTTTCCACAAAAGTTCCTTCCACCACGCACAAATAAAAATGGAGTACGGAACAAATTGCCTAATGCGTAACTGACGTCGGTCTATGCTATTCATTATGATCTTGCAAAAATGACACAGTTTAGTAACGGCTTAGCTCTTCAGCGTGAGTGAATCATACATCATTGCAAAGTGCCCGCAACTAAACGACGTGGCATTTGACAATTTGGGAGGGATCATTGTGCTTTCACCGACTAACACGACCCTCTGAAAGAGACATCAAGATCGCGAAGAAGAAAATTTCTCCCTTCGAGAAAATCCTTTCGGGCGATTGCTGAGACGAATCTCCATCTTCACAATTGACAATGTCCGGTCGCGCCATACGTGGCGAGCTCTGCCTGAAACTTACTTCGCGTACACATTATGGAGTGGTGGCTTTGTGCGTCGATCAAAGGAAGATCTCAAGTCGCGCACTCGTAGCCATCTAACAACGACGAAAATCAATCGGCAAACGTGGCGTGCGTGGTCATTTTTTGCGTTCTCGAAATGTTGGCGTCCGTGCTCGCGAGCCTCCGTGAATTCTCGATCCGGTTCACATTATGGCAGTTTACATAATTTCCCCCGCGCGAAAGGAGGAAATCCCGGGCCACGGGATCAATGGGAACAAGGGAGGGATCGAAGTCGCGGTGCGGAGGCTCAGCGGAGACGCGCGAGACGTGCAGTATGGGCAAAGGGACCCTCGTCCTGCAAAATATCAAAGGCTCAGTAGGGAAATTGAAAGGCTTTGTATGGAAATAAGAATGTATCGACTGCCCCCGAACAACCACTCATCCGGAGACAAGATTTTCGAATCTGACATTTAAATGCTTCGTCGCAAGAGATCGAAAGGAGATGGCCGAAGGGAGGTTGGGGCTTCTTATTTATTCTATCCCAGAGTGTAATTTTCATCGATGCTATTGCGCAATCCAGTTGCTACATTCTTCCTTCCTACCTTCCTTCTTCCTTCCTACGATTTCATGCTTTTGTCACATACGTCAACACAGAACAATTTCTTTTATAAAAATAAGAATTATTGCGAGTCTTCGGGATATGCATTCGTTCCCGCAAACGTTAAATGACAAGGTCCTAATATTTGTGGCTTTTAAATAGAATTACGAATTTAATCCTTTATAGTTGATAACGCTTCTGTAACAATGTCAATTATTCGCAGCAATAGTACAACTTATTGATAAATCTAAACATTGTACATTGCAACACAGATTATAACAATGTTCCCGTTTAAAGTATAAAATGGTGCCGTCGAGTTATAAAATCTTTCAATAATCGATATAACGGTACGTCTGCATGCGTCACGGTAACTTGCCGACCTTACCACGAGTCTGCAATAGTTGAAAAAAATTGCAAATTTTTAATAAAGTCACCGATAACACGAGAATAAAGATCGTCAGTCTTACAAAATTTAGAGAATACGAAAATTTAGATTTTGAATAATCTCCTATCGGTAAATCTTGTATCGAATAGACGCAGATGATAACTACAGAAATACTGTTTAATAAAAGTATTTGATATACTTTATTCCAAGTTTGTATACATATTGACGTAAGATTAAAATATTCTGAATTATAAAATTAATATTTATTAATAGAATTTTCAGATGTTTATATAAAAATAGAAGAGATCGGTAATGTCATTCTTCTTCTATTACCTTCGAGTCCTTTTGGTAGTTCCTTCAAGCCCTTATGGTGGTCACACAAATTTAGCCAAGAAAGCGACGAACTACGACGAGCAAAGACCGTACTTATAGAATGCGTATACGAGACAGTTCTCCGACTAGTAGTAATCTTCTGTCGATAAATTTTGTATCAAATCATAGTAAATAATAATTATAAAAATATAGTTTTATAAAAATATTTGATAGAATATATAAATATTGGGATAACCGTAAATCATAAAAATAATACTTTAAATTCAAATTTATGCATTTAAACTCGAAAGTAAAATCTTGAATTTTCATAAATTATTGCACGTTCAATCTATAACAATATATGCTATGCAGTATATCAAAACACATTATATACTTTACAATATAGTAGGTAATGCGGATCTTAATACAGAGAAAGCCCGAATTTCTTCATTATTCATACATTTCTTTTGAATGTTTTTATACAGAATTTATTGAAGTAGTAATTTAATGATATTTTATAAAATCCATTACTATTTTAACAGTAAGAATCATCTAAATGCGAACTAACAACATGTGTTTAAAGATAAATTTATGATAAGCTACTAATTTATCTTCAACCCTTTATTTACGTCAGCAACTACTGCAAAAACACGAAGGCGTGACGATGATCAACGAACGTGGGTGGTCAATTGATCACCGACAGTTTCATACGAACCACGAGACAGTTCAGGTCTGTTCAATCGCGGTAACGCGTCTTTTCCACGTACGGAGTGATTAATATATCTGTGACGTGATATATTAAATATTGAAGATAATAAATATCAAAGAGCTACCATCGCCAAATATTCCGAGGGAAATGAAATTTTTACGTGCGGAAAACGGATTTGTGTCGAAGCGGTATCGCGCATCTCACGGAGGATGCGCAAACCGCATTAAACCATTCCTGTTGTTAATCAAATTATGCGGGATGTTTGCCAACGAAATTACAAAGGGACGCGTGAAACGTTGCTCTTGGCCCATTTACGGTATTTGCGTCTTTTGGTTGAGCTTATACGTATCACACGTATGTTTTCTACTGTGTTACTTCGCGAAAGGTGAATCCATCCAAATAACACTAACGATAGAGTTTACGAAGCATTTAATAGGATATGCAAGTCTCGGAGTCAACGTCATCGCCGCTTACACCGCGCAAGATAGCGTCGTTAAGGTAAACAATACGACGAAACAAAATGCAAGGTAGCTCAAATTAATATTCATTCTCTAAAAATCCCGATTCGTTTAATCTTGTGCTTTACTTCGTTCCTTTTTAAACAGACCTCGCAATTCGCATCTTGCGTAAAAGTCACAAAAATAAATAATTACAACCCTCGTCCCAAATCTTAACCGCTTCTTTTTCTATTTCTTTCTCTCCCTCTCTCTCTCTCTCTCTCTCTTTTCCTCCATCACTCTTCGATAAATAAATCTCCGCTTCACAGTTTTTCGATCGACTGGACAGTTATGACAGCGAAGTTGCGCGGATGAAGAACACGAGGCAAGATCACTTGTGGATACTCTCGATCGCCACGTTTGCGACGTTCGTTATCAACCTGATGCTCGCGAGCGTGATCGCAAGCGAGATAACGAACGACATCATGTTCTTCATGATACTTTCGGATATCTTCACGACCATCATGCACATGTGCGGCACTCTCGGCAAGTCTCTCATGCTGTATTTGCTGTTAGAACGTTTCAGGCATCTGAACAGGAAGATCGCGCCGAGCGTGTCGTGGGACGAGAAGCGACACGGTTCGAACGCGATCAAGGTCCTGGATGTCAAAACCCTCCACTCGATGCTGTACGACGCTCAGCAGGCTTTTTGCAACATGTACAATAATCCTATGTTGATGTGGTTCGCCTCGCTCATGATACACGTTGTTGCGAACATTCGTGCTTTTCGGCAGAAGCCACTGATCCTGGCCTGCGCTTTAGTATGTCCTGGGATCTTGCAGGTGTTTGCTCTGTGCACGATGTGTCACTACACGACCCAGGAGGTACGCAAGTTGAATCACGAATTTGTCCGTAAATGAGTCTCTCTCTCTCTCTCTCTCTCTCGCCTTGAGACCACCGATAATTAATATTCACATTCGTAACACATTCGTCGTTCTAAACGTTTGCGCGTTCCAGGCGAACAGGATCGCTTGCGTCTTAAACGAAGACATGTGCAGGCTTGTTAGCTCGGGGGAAACGATGGTAAGTGCGAATATTTCGTAAGAAACAAATGTTTCTCGCGTGATTTTTCAATCGTTGCAGGTTCTCTCTCGTTGCAGGTGAAAATTGACGTTTTCACATATTTCTTGCACAATCAAGTGTCTTTCGAGGCGGCGGGCTTCTTCACGATCGATCTGCCGCTGTTTCAGTCCGTGAGTATTCCCTCGTCTTGCTTGCGAATTAAGTTAACTGCGGAGTTAACATTGACGATGGCTTCGTTTTCAGATTGTCGCGGCGATAACTACTTATTTCATAATACTGATATAATCTCCCGGCCCCTAAATATATATTTCTCTTAACGTGTGCCGTTCCTTCTCACGATAAATATCGAAAAAAAATTAAAAATAAGATTAAAAATAAGATTAAAAAATTAAAAATTAAAAATAAGATTATAGATACGAATATTGTATTATTGTGTTATTAACGTGCATCGTTCTTTCTCACGGTGAATATAAAGAATTCATAAGGTGTACAAAGTGCGTACTTTGGATTTAATCGCCGGTCCACTCTGTAATAGCCCGGTGTGGAATTGATAGCAGCGTTGACATAAATTCCTCGCGAGCGTAATGAAATAAAAACAGTCGCGCTTCTATGTATCGACTTTTTTATACGTCGGCACGAGCCTCGCGTGATTCGATGTGGAACAGGACCATAATGCGGCGCGTATCGTTAGTAAGATTAATGTCGCTGCGTTACATTTATTAGCTAACGCGTCGCAAATGGATTCACAATGTTATGCGCGCGATTCCGACGATCGTCGTTAACGCGATTGTGTCGATGCTTTGTCAGACAATCCTAATCGCTGTCTGCCATCGCACTGGTTGCACCGTTTCGCTGGAACGTAATTTCAGGCTCGGCGGCGCACGAAAGAAAGAGAGGAAAAACGGATAGGAAAAAAGCGATGATCAATATGGAACTCGGTCGCATCAGCACGTCGGCGGTCATTAGGATACTCCGCGAATCGACCAGCTTCGCTTCAGTCGCCGGTAACGAGCTTCTTCAAAATAGTCGGACGATTTGGCAGTAGCGTTCCTCGTCATGATGAGATTGACCTCGCCGACGATGACGCCTTTTCAAAACCTCAAGTTTCTGATAATAACAAAGAAAACGATGGGTTTGATCTCTTGCAAATTGGTGAACGGTCGGCTCAGGCCAGGCAGTATCTGGAGCCGTTGTTACTGTGCGTTATGGATATTGTTCCACTGTTCGTACACAGGTATGAACCATTATAGATGGTACACCATGTCGTCTGCTGATACGGTCGGAACGCTTTTCTTCCTCAACATCCTGCGATATGACGTCTTCTTCGTCTCGTTGCTACCTTACCACTTCGTGGCGGTCTTTCGTTGTCGAGCTATCACTACGGTGAGTGTACTCGTAAAATAGCAAATTGCAATTAGACGTAGCGGAAAGCGCGAGGTCTCACGTGTAACAACGTCTTGAAAGTGATCAGCATTCAAATGAGCGTGAGTTGTTTCCAGTGTCTCACAGGTCCGCATCCGCGAAGCGACTGTAAGCGCGAAATTTTGTTAAAACTTATTCCAAATCCTAGTAAGTTCAGTTTTCTAAAATTTGTCACAAATACATATATACGGAGATTGTTATGAGGGAAGAATAAATATTCTTTGCTTGAAATAACCATTACTTGGAAGAAGGAAAGTAAACTGTCTAAAGCAACCGCTCTTTCTCAGCAGTGGGATGATATTTTTCTCGTGCATAATTGTCGTAGTTTTCCGACAAGCTCGAGGCGTACGACGACAAAGCGACGATATTGGGACACCGCAGGAAGGACAAATACATATTTATATGGTTGTGCTTCGCGTACACGCTCGTCACACTAACTATGAAGACGTATTACATCAGCGTGGATATAGAACAAGGAACGGCGGCATTGCTGAGGGCGATATTCGAGATGATCATTCCTACCATCATCGGCACTTATTGCGTCTTCATCACCGTCATATATCTCGACTTGATACGCCAACGTTTCCGTCATTTGAACGAGACGATAGTGCCGCACGTGTCGCAGTTACCGGTGACCGGATCGCCGGGCGAAATCACAGTTTACGATGTGCGCTATTTGCACGGCGTGCTCATCGACAGCGCCGAGCTGATAAACAATTTGTACGGCATAGGCACCTTGACGACCTTCTCGTCCATACTGCTGGAATTCGTTTCGGTTATATATCTGTTCATAGATGATATAGAGGACAATAATGCGATGGTGACGATATTGGATTTATTCTTTCAAGCCATTTTCTTATTCACGACGTACCACTGCACGACTCTGGAGGTGAACAGAGGGCTATCTCCCGTTATTTAACCCGTAACTGCTGTGAAGCCATTTTAAGTACCCGCACACTGTTCACCGGTCAAATTGACCGGTAGGAAATGGAATTGATGAATATCTTGACAAATAACACGATCACGATCACACAACTGCGCGTACATCAGTCGACTGACATTCAGAATGTAAGAAAATACACTGACGGATGAATACGCAACTAGAAAATTAACTGCGTTATTTAAATTTCAAATAGTGCAATGGTCAAATTGACCGGAGAACAGCAGTTACGGGTTAAGACGATTTTTCCGCGCACCATGCCGTCGCTTGTTGCACGTAAATTCAGAAAAATGCTTGATTATTCGATGACTCGTTTCGTTTTGTATGCGATATATACCATAGATGCGTCTGTACTCTCAATCATCTCATATAGTATTGTCATTATTATTATTATTATTATTATTATTATTATTATTATTATTATTATTATTACAGGCGAATCGCGTCGAGGAAAATATAGAGAAATATGGGCTGTCTTTTCAAAACGCGAAATGCCGCATGGTAAGTTTCAGGTTTATAAAACTAGCAGATCTACCAATCGTTTAACAATATATTGATCAATTTCAGGACAAAACCGAAATGATGCTATATTTCTATCACGCAAGATTTTGCTTCACAGCCGCTCAATTTTTTATTCTGGATTTAACGCTTTTTCTCTCGGTAAATGAATCCTTACTCGATTTACGCGATTACGCCGTTAAAAAATATTTTTCTGCGAATTCTTTCGTTGTTTCAGATATTTTCTACGGTGACAACGTTTATAACAATAATAATATAAGCTTTGCAATATGAGCTGAAGAAGACATATCGGAAAAGGAAACGTCGCAAAGAGAGAAAGCTTCGTGCATGTGTCGCAGTGTATCGCACACATATACGTTAGATAAAATTAACACAGATAACGTTACGTAAATGAGGGCAGCAAGGATTCTATTTATTACAAAAAAGATTTCGAACATAAAATTCAATACATCAATATCATATTGGATAAATATTCTATTTACATAATACCACACACGCGCGCGTAATTAAGTTATACACGAATATACGAATATACAAATATACGAATATACGAATATACGAATATACGAATATACGAATATACGAATATACGAATACACGAGAAACGAAACAAATATATACGTGTAAAAGGTAGTCATTAAAAATACAATTTAAACCACGAATGAATAAAAAACTTTCTCATACTCCCTCATCGTGTCACATGTCTAGTTTTATTATTAAAACAACTAAGTGAATAATGCATCGAAAAGGCACCTGTTCATCAAACGGCAGCACACAATCGTTTCTCTCTCGTTCTACCTTCATTCGAAAATATCAATTCGCGAATTGGAACAGGACAGTAATCCACATGAATTTTAGCATCCTCGCTTCACCACATCATTTCCGTCTCCGAATTGGTGCGCGCCAGAGGGTTCAAACATAAATTTTTCAAAACTTGGACAGCCTCTTCCCCGTCGTCCTTCGCGTATAGGGTCGTCCGTTTCGCGCTGCTCGTTTTGACCGACTTCCTACCAAAAGTATCCACCAACGAGCGGACTTTGATCCCATGCCTTCTGGAGGGTCTGGCAGTTTTCTTCTTGAAGGAGTTCTTCGAGGATAACGACCCTACTCTCGACGCGGTGAACGACGAGCGGCGGTGTTTCTTCTTGGACAGTCCGCCATTAGCCGCATTCAAATGCGCCATCGATTTTGTCGTCGACCTCTTGATACTGCGATCGACGTCCCTCATGGTGATCACCGCGCAATCCGGCTGCGGCGCCTTTCTCTTCGGCTGGTTTCGTCGTCGCACGTTTGGAAGCGTGCGAGGACTCTTGTAGATGGGTCCTATAGTGCTCACTATCCTGCGACTCATGCGCAGCGGCTCCAGGATACCGTGATCCTGCCAGGTCGCCACGACGGGTAAGCCGCAGGCGTTGTGCATACCTACCAACGGTACGCCAATGGTCCGGTGTCCTTTCAACTCGAGAACTGATCGATACTTGGAGCCACGCAGACTACGTCGAGCATTCTGCTCGTAAGCAGATATCTTCTGGCCAACGTGACCCTCCATCACATTCGCGGTCTTCTCGTTCCTCACGTCAGCTGTCATGGTCGCATCTCTTCGCGAAGAAGAAACGCACGCACGTCTCGAGGCTCGCTGGTTGTTCGAGGCGAGTCTCCTCCGAGAGCTCCTGCGGAAATATTCGTCTATATCGGAACCGTCTCGCGATCGTTGCTCCTCCATCTTGTTGAGACACTCGTTGTCCTCGGTATCCTTGTCTATTGTGTCGATGTCAACGCAATAACAGTCGCGTTGACTGTCGCAAAAGTGGCAAAACAATCTCCTCCTCGGAACGTTGCCTTGATGATGTTCAATCTGCGAGGCGGTAATTTGGGACGCGGTTCGGTGCTGGAGGTTACCGGTCGCAGGTATTTTCCTCTTCGACGTCGCGTAAACGCTCTTCTCCGGCTCGGAGACGAGGGACTCGAATTGCAGCTGAGGTGCCACCGATCGCCTCAGTGTTCCAAAGTTGTGCGCGATCGACGCCTGGTAATCCTTGATGGGGATGCTTCGAACCGTACCGCCGCCTTGAGGCCTTTTGATCTTGACGAGCTTGTCGTCGTTGAGCGGCTTCGCGCTCGCGTCGTCGTTAGTTGCCCTCGGCGGCGGCGCCGAGATCTGCGGGGATCTTTTTGGAAAATCCCAAGGACGATGATCGACCTCGACGTCAATCGCACGCTCCTCGTACGCTCGATCGCTCCTTAGCGTATCTTCGGTGTACTCGGGGGGATTCCGCCATTCCTCGATTATGCTCTTGCCGCTTGGTACTAAGATGCTGTACTTGGAATCGTCGCTAATAGTTTCTCGCTTATTCGTATCCTTGTCGATAGCCTGTCGCCCTTCGCCGCCCTCTAGCCATCTTCATGACTTCACACCGAAAGTCGTTCCGGCCGTGTGTATTCTGTTCTCGATTCCCATGCCTAGACACCAAATTGTGCACCATAAATAGTAGTGTTTTCTTTTTCTCGATTTTCGCCGAGCTTGGAAAAATTTCTTATAAATACACCGATATGCCATGATGAAAAATTACGAATTATTAATAAGGTATCAGTGAATAATTTTTCGCTTGTATCTTTTGATCTCTTACCGAAATCATGATCACTTTCCGCGAACGGACTGAGGGTTTGCGTGGAGGTAAATGTCGATGTTTGCGACTTGCTCCTCTTCTTTCCCCGCGAGCAGGCGAGGAGTACGCTGAGAAGCGCGATTACTTCGACAAACATGATGGCTAGTACGATGGCCAAGAGGATCAGTGCCTGATTCTGCATCCATTTCTCGATGTGCTCGAGGCAACCCTGAATGCAAAGCGAACAAGATGCGAGATACGCGTGAGATGGCGCGATCGGTAAATTAATGTACTCCAATGTATTGTTACCGAGGTACAATTAACGACCGAAGAATGGACGAGTTAAAAATAAAAAGAAAAAAAAGGAACACACGCATCTCAACACATCGGCCACCCGCATTTGAATAAATTCGCTCTCAGCCTTGGTCTTTCTACGGAGGTTCTCCGTAGGAGAGATTGGAGGCCGTTAACCAGCGAACGATCGTTCCCCCTAACATACACGAGGACATGCCGGCTTTATCGCGAGCCTCTCCGGTCGAAGCGCGAAAAATGCGAACTGCGTGCTGAATATCACGAGAACGAGAGACCGTGATTTTCGGAATGGGAATCAAGTTCGATTTTTCGCGCAGAGTACGCGATCTCGCGATCATGATGGGATAAAAATACCACGAGCGACATTCCTCCTCTGCGCTTGTACAGCGGCGAGAAGAGATGCGTCGCTTTGTTTGCTTCATGCAAATCCCATGCGTTATCGGCAACGTGTCGATATTCTATATTTAAGAAGCATTTGTCCCCCTGCCGCTCGATACGGAGGGGCCTTCGTGTGTTCATATTTGTGCGAGTCGATTCGAAGAGCGGGCCGCATGTATTCCCGCCGCCGCCGCGGCAGGCCGCAACAGAGAAGGCTAATAACTTCCTCATTATCGCCGCATACCACTGTGTGTCGGGCGTATTGATGTTCAGCAGGGTTCAGAGTCTGGCAGAGAGTGAGATTGGCAGGCACAGGGTTGAGGAAGGAGTCCGTCTCATTGGCGTTATTCAGGGTGCAACAACTGAGAGGCACCACTAATTCTCTTCGGCCGACTTCCTGCAGCCGCCACCACGACGTGCCGTAATTGTTGCTTCCGTTGATGCCACAACAGGAGAACTGTAATGGTCACGGTGATAGAGATATATAGGTGGCTCTTTCTTTCCTTCTTTGTCGCAGTACATATCAGACTGTGCACTGTGACATGTCGATAAATGTTTACGATGGCAGCAAACAATGCAGCTCGTATAACAAGGCGCGATATTAGGATAGTCCGAAAAAACCGATTCGATTTTCTGCCTGAAATCAGTCAGCGCAAAATCGTAGTAAATGACGGCGGTTATTCGGTTGATAATTAATTCGTTTCAATTAAATGCAGCAGAGACAAGTTTATTTGAAAAACTGATCAAACTAAAGTTTTGAGCGACTCAACACATGAATAAAAAAAGCGCGTATAAGTAGTTAGTTTAAAATTAAAATAATGAAAATTAAATTAAAATTAAATTAAATAAAATTAAATAATTAAAATCATTAAAATGGCTGTTTTGAACCTGCATATATTATTAGTGTGAAATAATAAAATTACAAAGTTTATTTCGATAATAAATAGTTAGACTACATTGCAATAGAAATATACAATCGATTCTGTGCAAACTTACTGCCGTTTGTGCCAGATCAAGAGCCGCTGTGAACTGCTCACGGCCGGGAACGGCGTAGCTGCGTTGTAAAGCGCGTATCAAACGCGCTGGTCTTACATCCATTCCCAACAGGTGAGGCCAAAACATCGCGATGATGCAAACGGAGCATTCGCCGAAGAACAGTAGGATTACAGTCACGAGGTACTAAAAGACGTAAAACCAAAAGCTTCATCCTGAACCATTCAATTGCTCATGCATGCATTACTTTTGAGCATTCAATTATTCTTGTTCGTTAATCTATTCGTGTTTGCTCCTCTAATATTTCAATTAATCTCAAAAGTTACGAAACACCAACATGTTAAATGTTAAAATCGTCGATCCTGAATAAATTTTTGTATATTATGGATAACTGCGAGAAAGAACTCTGACGACAGTCGTTTGCTATTTATTCTCTCAACAAGTCAACACACACACTCGCTCGTCCGCAAGCGCATAATTAGTGTTTTTACGTGCGCGGCGCTCGAACGCGCCCTCCTTCTATTTACGCGCGTGTCTGCATACGAACGGATCCGTTTCCGGGCAACGACGCGTGACCGAGTCCAAAGTAGAGGAAATTTGGTATTTCGTAGGTAGAACAGACGTATGAACAGACGCTTTACGCTGCAGGGAATTTGTTGATCGAACAGATTCTAATTAATTAATGCGTTAATCTGGTGGAGTCGCCGACACAAAGAGAGAAAAGTTTCCATCTGAACGAGCGCGAAAAGCCACTGCGATGAATGATTTTTATGCATTGCATCGAGCGATAATAATAGCGAAATATGAATCTCCTGAAACGCGTTAATTTTTTTAATTCAACTGAGGTCGCGAAACATCGCGCAATGTTTTCGAGAAATATGAAGTATTGCCGAATGAAACTGCAAGGTAGGATAAAGCCGAGAAGAATTTTCAATAAGAGATACTACAAACTTATATCTATACTTAGATCTCTCTTACAGAGGTCGTGAAGCAGCAATTATCATAGAGATAGGCTCCCCAGAATCCGAGGAGCCCGATAAGAAATCCTGACGCAACTAATGCGAATGCCAGGTAATAGAAGATTGGCTGATCCGGATAGATGTCACCAGCTCCTAGTAGACGCGACAGTAAAATTCGCTCGTCATCGGCCAACAGTAATCCTCCCAATAATATCAACACAAATCCCGACACCTGAAAAAGAAATATCATACTCTTCTACAAGTCTCATCGAGTTTCAAATCTACGACAACACAACTTCTTTTGTTGTAATGTAACATCCGACATTCAATTGTCTGACCTGTGTCTATAATAAATCGGGCAAAAATATTGCGCCCGAAATGTCACTGTTAGTCGAGATTCTTGAAATATAAATTGAAATATAAATTTAAATCGTGGCTACACGTGTTTCCGAATTAACCGGGCGACAGCAACTTACCAAGAAAATTATATTCGCGCAACAGACGCAAGCGCGCGATGGAAGCACTTTGTTATTTTTCATGGTTTCGTTTTTCGTATATTAACTTGAAATAATTGTCAGCGATTAATAACTTTAGCGATCAGTGGTGACTGCTTGTCGCATAAAGTCTCGACGAACACTCTCCGTGCACCGCATAATAGTCCGACACTCGCACGATTAGGTCATTTGAAAAAGTCACGGACTGTCTCAGCGGACAATTTTCGAAGTGGATCTGATCGCGTTTGTACGCGGACTGAAAACCTCTCGTGCGTGCTCGTGGTGGATGGAGTCCGCAGGAACACTTCTGGCGTTCGTAGTCGCGCTTGCGTTGCATGCCCTCATGCGCGACCGACCGGACGGAACCGGAAGGAAGTAGAAAGGTGTGGATGGAAAAAAAGAGGGGAGAAAATGTTTTCTGTACGAGCATTTGTATCGGTGATCGGCTCGCGTACGATTTGCCCCGGTAAAGGCTCACCTAACAAGAAGGGGAACTTTCAGCTTTCAGCTGCAGACGATTATTCTCGTTTAGTCGATTGAAATATACTTTCGCTCGTGTTTTCACTAAAATTCATTTGTTGTCCACGTCATCTTGTTTTCTCGGTTAAATATTGAGACTATCGCAGCTCTCTTGCGTTTACGTAAAAGTAACATACATGGAAATATTTAAATTTCGTCCTTCTTATATGATCTATTGCCTATTAAGCATTTACGGTAAAAGCAACCTTCTGCAATTGTATAAAATCGTACTACTTATTAATAAATGCTCGTAAAACAATTTATTAGTAAATATTTGTAATAACTGGAGATCAAGTTATATGTATATATTTATGTATAAACATCGCTTCACTGTCGATAATCTGTCAGTCGTCGCATGTAGAAAAAATCTGTAACGTAACTTGTGAGAAAGAACTCTGTAAAGATATCATAATCATTATAAGGGAAATATTTATAAAGGATATTTATAAGTTAGTAAAATTGAATTCATACACACATGAATATCTCAAAAGTAGATTTGAGATGGATTTCTAATCTTATTTTCTAATTTTCAGTTTAATTTTAACTTAATATAGCTGCCTGTTATAAGTTTCGCGAAAATTTATAATTTATACAAATTAAATCTTATTTTAAATTAATTATATATAATATAATAACAAATTAAATTAAAACTTTCTGCAGCTTGAGAGACTCGTTCTTAGAAGGGTAATTGACAATAATCCTTGCATCGTATGACGTCAAAATTTTGCTCGAGATCTTTATGAAAGTATAATACGAAACGACTTGCAGGTTCAACCCATATACCGTGTAACGCGGCAAAAAGATATTTTATGCGCATTATTGTAAGTGTTCACGGAGCCTATCTCCTCTTGTCTACATTAATTCAGCCGCCACACCATGCATTTCCCGTTAAACGGGATAGGTATAACATACGTATATGTGTAAATTCGGTTTACTACTTGCTTGTACAAAGCACTCATAAAAGATAAACATAAAAAAATAATCATAACTGAAAGAATTAACTTTAATAAGTCTTAGCGGATGAGTAGAACACTAGGTAAAATACGAGTTATTAAATATAAATTTTAAATAATATATATAACTATTATTGAATTAAATTCAATACAAAGTATATAAATTTAGAAATCTAATGCACTTTTACGAGATCCGCTCATACATCCTGTGTCCGATATTATTGTGTCATCTTGCTCTCGTTGTGTCGTGTCTGCAAACTCTGGCGGTAGATGCAATATCTGAGAAAAATAAATAGATAATATAAGAATTTCTCCTCGTCAACACCAATATCTACAAATAGACCTTAAAATTGACTGACTTCTATAATAAACTTTTTACGACGTAATTTGAATACTAGGTCCCTGAATTGTGGACACTGAGGCGCCAACGTATTTAATGCAGATAATTTGTTGATGTACAAAAGCCCGTGATAATCCTTGAATAATGGATTGGTCTCTTTTGCAGATCCCGCAAACGATTCTAATCTGATTGCTATGTCTGACATGTGTTCGATTTTCTCGACAACAACATCCTAGAAACCATGTATTGTAAATTTGTTTGTTAAAATAGAGGTAAATTTTCAAAACTTACAGTATTGTTAAAAGTGTTAATTGGAGTCGTTATCAGGCCAACTGCATAAGAATTCCTTAAAAGTGCTCTCAGGCAATAGAGAAACTTTAACAAATCACGATGCGAGGAATTTATTCTGTTGCAAAGCCATAATCTGGATCCCAAAGAATGAATGGCAATTCTTAAAATCTTCCTCTTCTCTGGTGTTTCGTTGACAGAATACTTTCCATCATGCAAAGTTTTTTGAATGGTATGTAATAGATCTGCATAAGCAATGTTCTCAAACATACTGTTCTGTCCTTCTAGATCATCTTGGTGCCACTCCTTTATATCTGCTTGTTCTAGGACCTCATGTTGCATTGATTTCGTAAGGTCATAAAAATGACCAAATACTTGACTTCCTGTAGGAGAAGAATCTACTACTCTCATATTTTGATAGCGCCAAGCAATTTCCATTTGTTCTAAATTTATTGCTTTTGCCTGTGAATCCGAATCATTTACAACAGCTGGTAATTCAGATATTAATCTAGAAGGCTGAATATCTTGTGATGCAACTAATACAGGCTGAGAAGTGACTATCCCTTCTGCTATAAAGTACTTTAACATAACTTTTGCATACAGATCGTACTTATCTTCCTCTGTAAAGAAAATATATTCTCTTAATTGTATGTATATGTAATTTACATATTGAATATATACTATTTAAATACCATAAAATTTACTCGAATACATACCAATTACAAATATCGAACCAATGGGTAAGCCTCCACCTAAAAAAATAATTAATAAAGATTTTGAAGATACAATTACATTCGAGGAAAAGAATAACACTAGTTGACAAACCTATCATATGATCTAAAGAAGGTATTCCTGTTGATATGAGCAACTGTGAATTTTTTACAGAAGGTTTTGTGCCTGCTATTAACGGAATTTTATTTTTAAGCCTTGTTGTCTCCGAAGCCATCTTTTTACTTAAATATCATAAAATTTCTAACAAGGACTCGTAAATCCTCTAACCTATAATACAGTCTGTAAAATTATATTTTTATTCACACGCGTAAATGAGGGTTAATATAGTGACAACAATTTTACACTATTAAAATGTCATATTTTTCAAAACTAGAAGCTCACAACAAATCACATAACAAGCAACAAATCAAAATATCATCATCTTTCATATTGTAACATTCAAAACACATGGTCTGCTCTTTTTATTACTGTACTTTTTCAAACCTTAAAAAGAAACAGGTACACAATTGAAAATTAGTAGAAAGAGGAAAGAAACAGAATTAGTGCAAGATAATGTAAAGAGTGTAGAGAAAGAGAACATACCAATATATATACAATTGTGCGTGCAACTTTACTGACATCTTTGTGAACAATGAGGTATTACATTATCAAATACTACCAACGTTATTTGAACAACTACCAAAATATCTGAATATAATTATGATTTATAATTATCCACAAATGTTTCATAGTTTATAAATTTATAAATTATTTTATTATCATTTTTTAAAAGATTTGTAATTAATTAGTTTATTTCAGCATGTTGGAGTTCTCTGCAGCATATAGCGTGTATTGAGTTGTGCAGTTTTCAAAAAATAAATGCTGAAACGTGATTGGCCGACGCGCGCCATGATGAGAACGTTCGTGAATCTCTACCGTTGCAACGTCCATTTGAACGGCAACGGCGGAGCGGTATGGTGAGCTCAGATGATTGTGTATAAATATTATTGTTAAGAATGTTGAAAGTAAGTCTCTTGCGTTTGTTTATGATGAACATGACCGAAAACAAATATTTTATAAACAGATTGCTAAGAATATTGACTAAAGTGTTTTGCGTCTACCGTATGACGACTCGAAGTTCAATTTGCTAACCTTTTCGGTTTACATTTTCGGCTCGTCGAAAGACGATATCTCACGCAAAATATCGCCGAAAATGGCGGAAGTAACTTTCGCACGTATATTGCAACAAAACTGTAGGCCTTCCTCTGAGCAGAATTAGACCTTAATGAGCGAAAAACCAATGACGAGCACATTATTTCAACGATTTTTAATATTACATTGCGTATTTACATGTTATTATCTCACATCATTATCCTTCTATTATGCATCATTAACATTATATCGATACAACATAATTACGAATAATTTTGATATCTTAAGAATATTTTTACGATATTTGCGAGAAAAGATCATATTATCCACGCTTGAAATTCGTGGACCGATCGTATATATATCATATATATTACCGTTGCAGTATATGTCGCGAAAGTCGTATCGAATGTTATCAAACATCATGGAATATTATAGAACAGATCGCGACGATACAATCAGAGAGCTATTCCATATTTTTTTAACGGTTTGGTCGGTTTAACGGTTCGTCGAAATGAATCTTCAATATCAATATTAGGAGAGTTGAAAAAATAGATATATTATACATATTGAAAGTAAATATGTTATAGTAATGAATATTTTCTATCGAGACATGCGCGTCGAAAAATTTTGTCGATAACGGACATTTCGCTCGTCAGTAGTAGTCGGTATCGGAACGAAACAGTCGTTCGTCTCATCGAATTTCGAAGCTTATTTTCGCAACAACGCGCTCAGAATTTCGATCCGACGCGCGAAATTGCATTGCCGTGAGTTTTCGTTGTCGGAATAATCCGAAAAGATGAGTTTCAATCGTTCGTTAAAATCTGACGAAACAGTCGCGGAATTATCATCATAGAGAAGTGCATCGGAGATTACTCCGGCGATGCATCGTGCGAGGACGCCACATTGGACGATGTCGATAGCTGCTTTCATCCTCAATAGTTGCGCTTGCTGGCGTCAGAGCGCAGCCAAGTCGCAGCGACTGTAATTACGGTTCGCGGTTTGAACGATATACGCTTCCGTAGCTACGCGCAGTTCTGTTAATGGCACCGCGCGTTCACTCGGGAACGATCACGAGCGGTTTAACACGGCGCTTTGTTTTCGTCAGCTGGGTGCGATCGCGCGCGAGCACCCGCGCGAAAACGACGGAGAAGAGCGCGGAGAAAGACAAATCTCGTGCTGACGACGCCGCGCCGTGGCGAAGAGCGCGCGCGCGCGCGTGCGTGTGTGCTCGGCACGCGAAAAGTGAGGTTATGTAATTGTTTGTAGTGCGGCGATCGCTGGCGCGGCGCGTTCGATGCCAACGCTCGATGACATGTGATTCACCACCGCGACGGTCGACGGGCGGCTCGGGTCGAGTGTGGTGTGTGCCAGTGGATGAGCATCGCCGCACGACGTATATGACGGGGCCACGCGCGGTATTCCTCACATATACACACTCTCTCTCTCTCTCTCCCCCTCTCTCTGTTCGGGAACCGTGCGTGCGTACGCGGCGTCCTGTGCGGTGTTGTGAAATTCGTATGAACAAATTCGACGTCGCGGAGTAACTGTGCCCGAGTGAGTTGCGCCGAGACGGTGTCCATGACAAGTAAACGTGATCACGCAGCATCCTTCGAATCGTCCGACACGGGGTCTTTGAGAGTACGTTGGGACAGTGTGTTTGGAGCGCGAAGAGAAAACGGCGAGAGAGAGAGAGAGAGAGAGAGAGAGAGAAAGGGGTAAGGACTCGTGAAGAAGGCACGCGCGCACAAGCCGAAGGCCACGGGAAAGAGAGAGAAACGGACATACAGACACGTTCTCGCGCGATCATTTCTCGCGCGCGCGTCAAACTTGAAACGGCTGCGGCGAGTGCGCGTAGAGACTCCGGCTGAACACTGGAATCACTCTTTCGTCTCCCTCTCCCTGCTACTGTCCCCTTCATGCCCTCTCGCTCTTGCTCCGGTCCTCTCTCCTTCGCTCGCGCGCACTCCTCCTCCTCCTCCTCCTCCTCCACTTGCCCGGTCCCTTCTCTCCGTCGTTCTTCCTTCGCCACCGAGCGCTTCCCTCTCGTTCCGTCCGTCGGTTGTCATCTCACTCCCGCGCACCGGTGCCGTTTGACGACCTCTCGCTCCCACCCGCTCTCTTTTCTTCTCTTTCTCCACAAGCGGACAAGCGGCAGCACGCTGCCCTCGCTCAACTACCTGTTGTGACGTCCAATGCGCTCCACGCACCGGGCAAATCCGCTGTAGATATTTAGCGTCGTGTGCCGCTGTGTTTTCTCAGTGCGTTCCCTACGACTGATCATCGAAGATCTCGCTACTACTCGCCGACTCGTTATCAGGCGCTCTCTCTCTCTCTCTCTCTCGCGCGCGCGGCGAGAGACGCGTGCCGTTTTCACGAGCGTGATTATCGACGCGCCGCGACGACGGCGGCGGCAGTTACCACGTCGCGCGGAAGGAGGTCCTACGATTGTGAAGCCGCGAAAGGCTTGTGTCGCGCGAGCACTCCCTCTCTCGCACCAACGTCTACGTCTTCGACGAGAGCAACGGGTGAGCAAGCGAGAGGGAGAGACGGAGAAAGAGAGAGAAAGCGTGTGTGTTTATGTGTGAGTGCGCTACGTCGGCGAGGCGAAGAGAGAGAGAGAGAGAGGAGAGAGAGAGAGAGAGAGAGAGAGGGAGGGAGGGAGAGAAGAGCGAGCGAGAGAAAGGACTCGAGCCAGGCGCTCTTATCGAGAACTTAGTCGCGCGCGGTGAACCTTCCGTCCCACCGTCGTCTCGTCGAATCTCCCGTTGCGCGCGCGTTGCTCGAGAGTGACAGTTGCGAACCCGTGACCCGAAAGGCGACCGATATATTTCGTCGCGTTGGAGTTGGATCTGCTGGCGCGCGCGCGCGCGCGTCGTCGGCATCGGACTTTGAAGTTGACGTCGATGATCATCATCGCGCGGCGTTACTCGCGCCCCGCGAGTCCCAGAGAACGTCCCAGATTCGCCGGTGTGAGGACGGAACGCGCGGCGCCGTTCGCATTCTAAATTGATCGCGATCTCGTGCAAACGCTCGAGCACCCGCTCGTCGAGAACTGTCAAGACTCGTCGCGCGATAATCGCGCGCGGGCTTCCGAAATCGCGTACCCACCCCGGGGTGGGGTGGGGGGGAGGGAGAAGAGCGCGAAGGAGAAAGGGACGGGGCCGGGATTTCGCGTACCGGCTCGCGCGCGTGTTCCCTCCTGCGTGCGCGACGCGTGCTGCATCGCGGCGCAGTCACGTGTACCGGGAACAAAAGGCGGATCGCGCCGCCGTGGCGCGTCCATTGACGACGTACTCTACCGCGTCGATGGCATCGCGTTACGTAGCGGAAGCTCGTCGTTCGCGTGCACCGCTCGTCGTCGCGTGTGCGATTCCGCCGCCGTGGTCTTTTTCTCTCGTGACGCGCGATCAGTGGCCGGAGTGGCACGTCTCTAACTTCGCGTCGCGATAAGTGCCGCGTCGTCCGTGACTTCCTAGTGCAGTCCGCGCGAAACTGCAGACGGAGGTGGACAGAGAGAGACAGAGACCAGTTTCGCAAGCGGAAGTGAATCAGTGCTGCTCCGTTCCTTCGGACGAAAATAGAAGTGTACTTCGGAAGGACGAGACGGCCCGAGAGAGAGAGAGAGAGAGAGGCAGAAAGTGAAATACAGAGACAGAGCGAGAAAGAAAAACCGTCGATCTTGACCGCGGTCAAGTCCAGTGGCGCTTCGAGCGGTCCACGTGCGCGGTATACAGGTTGCCAGATGCGTCCTGACGGCCGGAAGTCAGGCGGGATCGTGTTGTGACGGAGTGAACGCGGAGGATGCTTGACTCGCGGGCGGCGAGGGTGCTGGTGGATGACGACGACGACGTGATCGCACCGGCATCGCGCGTCATCCTTAGCAACCAGATCGACTATCCTACCACGGCGATTCTCCATTGAGAGCTGGCTTATTCTGCGGTGGATTTAGGGGGCTGTATGGAGGCCGGGGGGCTTCTGCCCCGTCAGCCCGCGCAAGGCCCCCCCGGCGTCGCCCCCGGCACGATCAACGTGTGCGCGGGCCAGGGCCCGAACGGGCACGCTGGCAACGTACCTGCGGCAGCGATACACGACCTCAACGCGGCGGCGGTAGCGGCGGCGGCGGCGGCGGCCGGTCAGCTGGGCATTACCAGTCAGCAGCAATTGCACTTGCAACAACAGCAGCACTTGCAGCAACAGCATCAGCAGCAGCAGCAGCAGCAACAGCAGCAGCAAATGGGCCAGGCACCCGGTATGGGTGACGTGATCACCCCGAAGAGGCAAGCGGTCGTGGACCGTCTGCGACGAAGGATCGAGGGCTACCGGCGCAGGCAGACCGACTGCATCCCCAGGTTCGATCAAAGCTTCAACGGCCTGTGCGAGCAGAATATACAGGACACTCTGATGCTGAAGCAGCGCTTCCTCGAGAGCAAGGCGAAGCGGCAGGCGAAGAAGACGGACAAGAAGCAGAGCGACCCGGTCGGCCTCTCCAGCGTTCACGTGGTGAGTCGTTGTCTCTTTTCTATCTCGCGCCGCCGATCTTGGTCTTTTTCCTTTCCCCCCTCTTCCTTTTCCCTTCTTCTTTTTCTTGTTCTTCTTCTTCTTTTTCTTCTTCTTCTTCTTCTTCTTCTTCTTCTTCTTCTTCTTCTTCTTCTTCTTCTTCTTCTTCTGCCCGTCTTCGCGCCGAGCACGCGTAGGTGTGCCTACGCCGCTGTGGGAATTCGAACTTGTTGCAAAGTCGGCGGCTCTTCCTTTCTCGTTGCGCTTCGCCGTGTCGCAGGTGATAGCGCGCGCGCTCATCAGTGATAGTCTCGAGGCGTCTCGTGACGAACGTAGAGCACACCACGGCAATCGCCGAAATGATTTACGCGGAAGATGAAGAGGAAGGAAAAAGGGGAGGGGTTCTTTGTTGATAAAACGCCCCGGAGATTTCCCCCCGGTAGGGACGAACGCACAACGAATCGCAATCGTTCGTACGATCGCTCGACGAGCAAAGCGACTCGTCCGTTCGAGCTTTCGCTCAAAGATCGCGAAGAAAAAGGCCTCGCTCGCGGAGTCCTTTTACTTCACCGTGCCAGTGAATCGCGCTCCTCTGCTGTGCTCATCGAGTGAAAATCGATGAATTTAACGTTTCGCTGAAATCGAGGCGGAACAGGTGGACGCGTCGGGACTCGTTAAGGTCGTAGGTCGCAGCCGCGCTAGTTACACCCGTAGGCGTTCGATTCGAGACGTCCCTGCGTTAACCTTGGCGCTACGTCAATGCAGGGGCGTTCTTACGATCCTCGCTGCGCGTAACGTTATTGTCACGAACGTCCTCCGCGCGCGCGCGCGCGCGCGCACGCGCGATACGTTTACGTAGAGGGACCTTTGCATGCAGGCGTCTGACTCGCGCGAGACGGAGAATTTCCCTCGAATAATTCCGTCAACTCGCAATTCCCGTCCCTAATGAGAAAGCAACTTAATCTTCACTTTCCCGGAGCTTCGCGCTCGAACACACACGCGAGCCTGAGAGGCAGGAGCGAAGTTTTGTTACGTGTTACCTGAGATATTGTATCTCGCTTGAATTTTTCATACAGCTGGCGGAAAGAGAGAAGAGGGCTTATAACAAACTTGGACATCTTACGATCAGTTTCTTACGCGCACAGTATCGCACAGTCGGCTATCTTTAGCTCGCTTCGAAGCTGTAATCGCGGGAGTCGCGGGCCGAAATAAAGTCGTAATAAAGTCCAAACAAAATCACCCGCCGAATGCTCGACTCGAGCAACATCTCAAGCGCGACGGGAGATCCTTCTTTGTTCGCCGCGGCGGCGGCATTATGTCGCCGATGTACCGCGCGCGCGGGAGCATGCGATATTAAGTAATACGTAGACGCGGACGTCACACCGTCGCACTTTATAAATGTCGCGCACGGCGCAAAGATGAACGATAACAACTTCCATAGTGGATGACGTCGGGTCATCGGTTTGTTGCACGTGTAACGTGTGACGTGACGTACGTCGCCCGTCCTACGAATCGCCCGCCAGCCGCACATAAAGGTGATAGGTAACACTCACACGTCACACGAAACTGTTACCGTGGGAGGTTGATATAATTAGCTCGCGCGTTCGTGTAGGAAAAAGCCGGCGAGATATCGGCAACGTTTATCAATGAACCGGACTTCATGCGAAATCGTCGGAACGCACGTCGTAACGAGCGCTGATTTGCATCCTATCCGCAGTTTAGCCTGTTTCTTACGATCGCGTTGTAATAACGATTTGCTCTCACGAGGTGTCTCTCGCATCGATTTGTAGCCGAATCCGACGTCCTGCGCCCAAACGGGCCGTACTAAGCTTTGCACAATCTAATATCAATTAATAAATTAAGTTGAATCTCTCGGATAAACTCGACGTTAACATATTTATTTAACGTTTATCCGCCTCGGTCCCTCGCTTCCATCTCCAGTTTCACCAGAAAACGACTAGAGGAAAGGGATTGTGAGATTCCTCCGATAACAAGGAAAATCCGATCGATCCCGATTTAGATTTTAATCGGCGCGAAATCACCTCGTCCTCGCGCAACCGCGACGTGCCGTTTCGACTCTCCGGTCCGGCCCCGCGATATCGCCCGATTGATAGCGCGTTATCGCGCCCGGCGCATACGAACGATACGATACAGGAACGATAGGCGCGACGAGGGGGGGGGGGCGAGGGGGAATCAGTAAGGAACTCTATCCGGCGCGGTGTAATAGGATCGCCGATAATCGCGCGTACTCGGTCTATTTTTTCCTCGCCTTTTTTTCCTCCACCAGAGCTCCTTCGCCGCGTACGCGCACGTGTCCAGGTCGGTGCGTGCTGGCTGCGTACGGCGCGCGCTCATTCATAATCGCGGTGCACAGTCGGGCCGCGCGAACGGCCCGCGAACAATGGTAGTGCATGAACGGGCCGGCACGACGCGGGGGAAAGCTGGTGGGAATCACGATTTCCGCCGAGAAGCTAACAGCGTTGAACCAGATCCTTCGCGAGCCTCTCCTTCCTTTCGGCGCTCCAGTTCGACTCGCGTGCTCCCGATTTATCTCTGCCGATCGACGGTAGTAGTAGTAGCAGTGGCGGTGGTAGAACCGTTGTGCGAGCCGCGACCGCGCGAGCGTCTCGAATATGGATTTTGAACGTGAAGAATTTTTCTACACACACCGCTGGCGTAGAACACGCTTTCGTTTCTCACTGTCTTGCTCGGCTTGAAAATCATACTCGTAATCGAGCTCGCGATTGGTTTAACTGTGTTTTCCCCACAGTGTATTCTTTTCTTCCTTTCTTCCTCCCGCCTCCGAGATCTATCGCGCGGGGACGTGGAAAACAATGGTTAAACTAACAAACAGTCGTATAGTTGATTGTCACGCCGACTTCTGCTGATTATTTCGATACCCAACGCGAGTTTAATCGCCGGATATATTCACGCGGCGAATAAATGCAATCCGTGCATTAGTAGATGCATACATTTATTAGCTTCATTCATCGCCTCGCTATCGGCCTGTGTTATATTCAACTATACGTAAGGGTTTTATACGTAAATTATTGAGACGCGACAATATTATAGCGTCACTAGTGACTTTCATGACGGCCAACATGTTAACATATCATCGACCGCTCAGATAAAGATTTATCTGTCTCACGATGGAGCTCTTATTGAGCGCTCAACCGCTGGTCGTTCAGTCCTGGCGAGACACGGTCAGTTTTCTTTTCAGACTTCATGGTACTAATCCCCGATATTATATCGGAATCGCAAGAGTTTAAATTCGAGTAAATCATTACACAAGCAAAAGCCTGCGCGATACTCAGAGCCTAGTAAAAGGTAATTCACACGCAGTCAACAATGTGTCGAAGGTTGATGAAAACGTCAGAGAGTCAGGAGACGAGTCTCTCTCCCTCTTTCTCTCTCTCTCTCTCTCTCTCTCTCTCGCGCTCTCTCTCTCTCTCTCTCTCTCTCTCTCTCTCTCTCTCTCTCTCTCTCTCTCTCTCTCTCTCTCTCTCTCTCTCTCTCTCTCTCTCTCTCTCTCTCTCTCTCTCTCTCGTTCTCTTCGACACCTCTTGTGCAACGAGATCGGTTCTTAGCGGGCACGAGCCGGCACGAAATCGCTTTGTCGCTCACCGAGCGACTCGTCTTTATTCAAAGCCGTTCGGTGCCGCGAATGACACGTGTCAGACTGCTCGCAACACGGAGGATGATGCCACTCCGACTAGATCGGCATCAGTGGTGTTCAGTCGGCAAGCTGATCGCGCGTACGTAGAACAACCGATCGGCACGACGGCGAGCGAGAGAGAAACTCGAGGTTATTTGTTCGCGTTCATTCTTATCCGACGCTACCTCGGGAGTGACTCACTTGCTGAGCGGCGAACGAGACCGGCGAGAGATCAGTTGCAGTGACGCTCATCGCGCGGAATAAGACGCTATTTTGATCGAGCGTGCTCTGCTCAAGTATAACGCGCTCGATAAATCGTATCAATCTATTTACGCGATATTTCAGGTTAATTTCATTCCTTACTAAAAAAAGCGCGGCGAAAGTCGTTCCTTCGTACTTCTCTGTCGCGCGGTACACCGTGATCGAAAAAATTAAATATCCTTGCGAGCGCATCGACTGCCCTTTAATCTCGGTAACTCTAAACGTCGAATTTCTACGTCCGTGCCTCTCGTAATCGCGGACAATCCAGGTAGCTAATTAGACATTGGGAAAACAATGAAGCTCATTGTCGTGTATTTCGGGTTTCACTTTCGGATACTCCCCGGACGGGAGTAAACTCTTCAAGGGCTGCTGTTAGTCGGAGCCTTGCCGTGCCATTGTGCTCGAATGGCGAATATAATTGTTGCCGCACGAGCAAAAGGCCCGCTAAACCGTAAGAAAATAGATCGTGGCGTTTTAGTTAAACCTTTCGGTTAGACGAGAAACTACAAACGCACCGTCGCCCGCGCGCCGTCTCGTGCGCCTAATATTACGCGAAGTAATATAAGTGGATAGCAATTTGTCAGGACTGGAGCATTTTTGTTGCACGCGCGCTCAGCCCTTTCCCATCGGGAATGTTTCCCTTTCGAGACGATCGAGAGGGGGAGAGAGAGAGAGAGAGAGAGAGAGAGAGAGAGAGAGAGAGAGAGAGAGAGAGAGAGAATTCGGCGGCGTTCGTTTCAGCACGGTCATTATGCTGGCTCGACAACTCTCATTACGACCCATTAGTCGGACGCCCACCGACAATTTAGGACACCGTGTATAGGTCTGAGGTACTAGGCGTCTCTGTTACTCGTCGCCGTGGTGTCGGTTCGTAAGAATCAGATTTATCGGATGATCTTTCTCTGCTTTTGCTCGAATCCAGTGTGACCGCTAAGTGTGACCGGGCCTAACCTTCTCGCACGTAGGTTCGTCTCAAGGATATCTCGCGTCCGACTCTTGAAATCTGCCCGCCACCGGCGAAGGACGCACATATGGATGTGGATGTTCTTATCAAAGTCTGGAGACTCGTTATTAGCACACCAATATCTGGTTTAACGGGTAGATCAATGTGTAAATTTCCAAAGTTCTTTCATCTAGTCCGTCTCGAGCGGTAGCGCCCGAGATAAGTCTAGGACGTATTCGTATTCCGTTTTTTTTTTGTCATTCGCGGTGAGAATGCTAATGGTAGGAATAAATATAAATAAATATCAAATAAATATAGAATCACATGACCGAAGACCTCGCGAGAACGTTCGATGGCGATCGGAAGGGAAATATTCGACGCGGAACTCGTTCTCAAAGATCAAAAGTGGAGGATCGCTCTGGCTAGAGGCGCGTGCGACACTTGAGATTTTTACAATCCTTATGCAACGCTGCAAACTCGCGTCCGCGATGGGCAAGGTCGCGAAACGAAAGTGAAAGATGACGAGACCACGGCGACGGGGAGAAAAAAGAAGTGAAAAAGAGGCCAGTCGGACTTTTGTTACACCTACGAGCCACGCTCGTCGTCGTCGTCGTCGTCGTCATCTGGTCGCGAGCGCGAAACGCACCTCCGCCGGATGATCGGTGCCGCTCAACCTTGGACGATAAGTTGACGGGACGCAATATCGGCGACAGAAAAGGCAGGAGAGAACAGGCGGAGAGAACGGGTCAGGAGACGGGCAGGAAGGCGCGGAGGTGTCCGACAATGCTACGTCTTTCTGTATGCGCGATTTGCATCACGCGTCGTCACGCGCGAGCATCGGCGATCGCGCGGCGCGCAGCGGTTCTCATGGCTCTCCCGTATATGTTCCAGCTCGAACGATGACGAACGGAATTTCGTGGAATGCCATTCATGAATCGGCTGGACGCGCCCGATAACGATCGGGCTTATCGTAACGGTTTCGCGCGACTCGTTTGCAACCTCCGTTGCGTTTTGTTTGCGACCGTGTGATTTTCGACTGTGCGACAAACAGTAGGGAGATTCGTCGTACGTAGATTCTCTGCTGATTTTGCATGAAATAAGACTAGATCTCCTTGCACTTGCGATTGAGATTTTGGATGAAAAGATCGTCGCCAAGCACGATCGTCAGATGAAATCGAGATGCGCGAGATTTTTCTGTTAAAATTTTCGAGTCGATATTTAGCATACGACGAGAGTGTAAACTTTGTTCCACGATCCTCGCGTGGCCGATACGACGCCGTCGACAGAAAATATTTTATCTCGAGATAAAATAATTTGTGTGCTTCCGGTATCCTTATCTATCAACTGAAGAGGTACAGGCGATTAAGCACACGGCACACGTTTCAGAGAAACAGAGAACGTATGTATACTGCTCTGCGTATTGTGCTGTGTAATATTAATATTTTGACGAATGTTACACACCACAAAATATCTCCCTCTTTTGTATAAATTTATACCAGAAAGGATAAAGTTCGCGTGTATTTTCTCATCCACTATGTACAAAATTTGGAAAAAAGATTAGTTTATCATCACAGTGGCTGACTTACGAGCCAAGATATTAATTCATAACCGAGTAACCGATTCCGGTTATCGCGTGTATTGCGCGTTATGCAGCATTGTTCGACATCATAAAAGTCGTAAACGCAATATTTCTCGCGCGGCCACGAGCGTAAGTCTCGCTGGTAGGAGCGGAGCAACTTGGCGTAAACTTCGATAAAACCGCAACGCCATCGGCGACTCGCCGAAGCGTTATCTTTGTGAAATGCAGATTGCCTTGTGTTCGATTCGCAGAATTTCAAGGCTACGTATCGGCCAACGCGATGTTTGCGCGATAATCAGAATTATATGCGCGTGAGCTTGGCAGTAGCGCTCGAGGAAGCGCTACCAGAAGATGCGAATTATTTGTTGGACAAAAGTTTTCCTCGTCGACAATGTGTGAGGGAGAAGCGCCTCGCGAAAACGCGAGTCGTCGCGTGTCGGTAGATAAAACTTCATTAAAACGGATACCTTGAAATATTGCTAGCATTATTGGTGTTATCGCGCCTATTACTGGCGCCGACGTAGCGTGCGTCGCGAAGTATTTCGACGAAATCTTACGAATATCCCGAAAAGCATGTAATTACATCTTGAAGTCGTAACTCACCCGTCGATGGGCGTTTTAAACGACGTAACAACGCTACCATTACCGCCTTTTGAATACCGTGAATTATCGCGGCGAGAGACACCGATCCCGGGGACTGATACTTTCCGAGTCGAGATTTTAGTTCTACATTGCAGATCCTGCAGATTCGTTGAATTTTAAGCACCGGTGGAAAATGTTGAGATGCAACGTTATACGTTAGGAATTATTTCTTACATCTCTTTCTTGTTTCGAGATTTAAGGGACTTGTTTAAGAATAATTCAACGCTCGATCGTATGGAAAATTTATCCGCACCAGATCTTTGTTCTTAATTTCAACAAATAATATTAATTCATGAAATCGATACATCGGTGAATGAAATTGACATTAAATGCGGATGAAATATTCGGGTAAATAATCGAATATTAAATAATATCTGAATAAGTGCTTTCCAACTTGCGGATTAACGTGGAAGTAGAATTTCGACTCGGGCGCGTTCGCAGTCTCGAGGTCGCGTAATAACGCTAAAAAGTAAGATACGCGCCAAACATGCCATTAACTCTTTATCGCTCGCGTTGGAAAGAATTATGTCCGCGATGTGGCGTTCCATATGATTTCGTAACTTCGTTCGCACACGTCGTTACATCGCGTTGACGGTTATAAACGACTCATCGGCAAGTTATTCAGTTAGTAAAATTGACGTTCCGACATTGTTTTCCCGGATCCGAGGCGAACGATCTCGCGCGAGACAGCGCGCCGCGAGAGCAGACGTTCTCTCTCCCTCTCTCGCGATTTTTGTCGCATTAACGAGCGCGAGCGTGTCGCAGCCGCGCATCTCGCGAGATTCGGGATATTGCCGATGCGACGTTACGCGGTGAGATATGTAACGGGCCTTCTCGGAACGCCGGGGGCTGGAATTCGTGGTCGTGTTCCGACCACCCAAGCAGTTCCGCCGGACATACCGGGCGCGCCTCTCGGAACGAGTCGAACGTGCTTTCGCCCTGGCTTTGATTATGTTTACGAGCGAATCGCGGGCGCGGTTATAATCGCGTTTACCCCGCGTGGCCGGTCGATCTCGTCGAACCGAGCGCGAGCGAGCGCACTCGAGGCGCATCGGCGGGACTACTTGCATCCTCCTAGCCAGGGAGGTCAGGTCGCGACGACGAATTCGGAGGGATTACCGCGAGTCAGCTCGAGAGCGCGTCGGCGGCTTTATTATTGACGTAAGCAATTATTCGTGACGCTAGGTTTTCACACGAGGAATAGCTAGCTGCGCGCGGAATTATTTATTTACTCGCGGAGCGCGCGTCGTAGGCTTGTACACGTGTAGTCTTAGGATCGACAAAGGGTCGTAATTACGACTTCCATAAAGCGAGATACGAGTGGGGACCATCTTCAGCAGGGGAGACCTTCCACCGGTGTCCCTCAGCCGTGACCGAAGCGCAGGCAACAAAAGGCACCTCGAAATGCATCCGCCGTTCCGAGAACCGTTCGTCTTGCGGACGCTCGTGGGTCATTGGCGAGATCTCGAAAACGAACGCTCGTGTGTGGTGCGTGTGTACGTGTGTGGATCCTCTCGGGCTTCTCTCGCCTGTGCACACGCGTGTGTAAACGCGTCTCCTCTCTTCTTTGGCCGCCGATGGTTGCGAGCGACCGGAACGATCCGTTCTCTGCTCTGCTCTTCTCTCTTCGTCGCTCTCGGCCGCAGGCGCAGGGTCCACCCTGCGCGGCACGTAAGAAACACAGGAGCAAACCTGTGGCTCCCCGAATCGAAATTTTCATTCTGCTTTCGACCTCAATATTTCATCGGGCTAATTCCATTACTCTCAAAAACTTATATCAATCCATCTCGCGATTGCAGGACCCGAGTTTCTATATAAGTTAAATCTTCCGATGAGAGATCCTTCAGCGTCCATGGCCGATAGACAGCTCGGTAGTCGAAAACAGGGTCACAATTTCTCCTCAACACTAATTTAATATTTCGCAACCTATATTAAACTATTTTCATTCCATTCAACCTACACCTTCCTCGAGAGGGTTTCTTAAGGACTCACAAGTGGCAAGTTGTGCGTCCTCCATCGTTTAGAGGAGCGCTGAGTAGGGTTTCAGTTTCCATATATATATATATATATATATATAAGAGAGAAGAAGTCTCCATTGATTCTTCAGAATCAACAGCTGATGCTAGACAGTGAAGTGGAAAATAGGAGGAACTTGCGCGGTCAATCCTTCACCGCTGCATTTTTTGCACTAGTTTGCCCTTTTCTTCTCTTTTCCATCGGAGTCTCAACCGTTTAGCCATTTCTCCCCGAGTTCTTCTCGGCAAATATATATTATTCGAACGATGAAAAAACAGACCTACGGCAGGCACGCGTCGCTTTCCTTCTGATCTTCAGCGACGGCGGCGGCACGTTCGGACGCACGTCTCGCGCCGCACATCGCATCGGTCGAACCCGTAATCCGTCCGAGACGTTTGTCCGTTTACGGCTGCACTTTGGCAAGACAGAGGGTGTTACATTCCGGACGTATGACGCATGCCGGCGAACGGCTCTGGGCGAACCCTATGCTGCGACCTTGAGGCTTTCCAGATCTCGAGGCACCTCCGAAGCCGGCCGCCGGGCCAGCGACACGCTCTGTGCCGCTCGGTATTCCCGTCCAACATTTCGTCGCAATATATCGCGGCATCGGCAATCGATACGTCGATTTCCCGTCCGCTCGCGCTGCGCGAAGCGAGTCACGCTGTAATAAAACATGCAGCCTGTTATTTTGACACACACGTGTCGCGATCGCGAGACGCACTCGAGTCGTCTTACGGTACGGGATTTGAGCGGTTCCGTGTGACCCATATGCATTCCACGGCTACATGTCCTCCTCTCTCTCGCCGCTCGGTTCACCCGCTCTCGGACACGCGGCTCGTTCTCCTCGGGAGTGTGCGAGCGCGTAATGAGCGACAGGTTTAATCCGGCCGCCGGTCACGTACAAGTTAGATGGCCCGCACGCCCCTGAATATACCGTATCTCCGGCAAAAGAGTCTCGGGACCGGTTCGGTCCTCGCTCTCGGGACACCGAGGGGCGATCGGTTTGCTTTATCGCGGCGCCCTCAAGCGTACGCTTGGGGGCTGCTGAGAGGAAATGCAGGTGTCGCAGGTACGTACGATCGTCCTGAGCGCCGCGAAGCGTTGGTCGATGCGTATATACACTCACATACAAGGACGTTATCTAAACAAGTGTGTTATCTAAGAGGATATCTCGGAGGACATGTAGTGACAATAAAATGACTCTTGTGTAATAATATTCCCTGCTGGCAAACGGCCTCGGTCCCGCGAATGCCGCCTTGCCATCGCGATGTATCGCGATATAGTTGTAAGTCGCGCCGGTCTTCGACCAGCCGCGTCCGATTTTCCAACAATGCGCGTTTCTCATATCCGTTAATTGAGAAATCGCGAGCTTGTTCCAAGTGGGGAGATAACGTTTCGGTCGCTAAACTAGTTTAGTATGCGGCGGTGCCGCGACCGGCCGAAAATTTTGACCGAGCGTCGATATATCCACGGCAAGTCATCCGCAGGGCCGAGTGTATAAAAAAAAAAGAAAAAAGAAATAACACCCTAGTCACGTCTGGCGGCGGGAGAACGCGTCAAAGCGAGTCCACTCTTCGGGATCGTGTACGGGTGGAAATAAATGTTTCGCAATAAAGGGTCGCGTTAGTCGCCGCCGCGACGTGCGTAACGATTTACCGCGCCAGGTGCACCGCGCGAGCGCGCAGCCGTTCTATCGCGCGACTTTCATTACCGCGTCTAGGCGGGCGCGACGCGCGCTTTAACGGCACAAAAATACGGAATCCATCTCGCGCGGCGGGATGACGAAACGCGTTACGCGCAGATGAAGTCACGGATACTGCGGCGGCGATAATGCGCCATCGTCGGCGGCGCATACGCGTGCGTGTGCCGCGGACGTTTAAGTCCCCAATCTGGACAATCGTAAAAGCAGCGAGTTAGGCAAAAATACGTACAATGGCCGTTCGCACCAGCCGGCCGCCGTTAATTTTGCCCCTGCGGGAGACGGACCGCGCGCGCGCGAAAGTTAGAACCGTTCGATCGTGAAAGCGAAAGTTCAAGTACAATCGAGACGCGAGACAAGAAATTCGGAAGTCAGACTAAAGTTCACTCGCGGTGAGACGACGCCTCGTATGCACGCGTTGCACAGCTCGGGCGAAACTCCAGCTATATTGTTAGGTTTTTTCGAAGCTATCGCTCGAGATCGAGATTTCTCGATGTCTATTCTGCGCCGAGAGAAAAAAGAGTCGAAACTCACATACGCGGCCAACGCAGTTTCAAATTCGTCCGGCTCAGCGTGAGTCCTTTGTTGCGTCTGCTCGTGTTAGGCTCTCGCAACGGAATCAAAGAGAGGAAGGAAAAGTATCGCCATTGTGGGGGATACCGTCGGAATAATAATGCAATTGTCGTTCTGAATCCTGAGCGTGTTCCTCGCTCTTTTGTCGCTTACAATCGCGGGTCTTACATATGTAACGCTTATGAAAATGGACAGTCGAACAAGTAGGACGAAGAGTTCCGCTGTATAATAGGTTTCTAAAATTACACATCCTCGACTTGTATAGAATGCCTCGGCCGATCGGAAGTTAATTGCGGTTTTATGATATTTTCGTCTGTCCGCTGAATCTCTAATACGCGTGATATGATGATTCAACCATTAACACCGCGTAATACACTCACGCACGCGGAGTTTATTAGTTATTAACATATTGAAAATATAATTCGTTACCGAGTTAGACGTGTAGAGGCGGGGTGAAAATTACTGTCGAAACGTGCGCGAGCTTGACTCACGTTTACAGAGCGCGATCACTCGTCAGCGAGATGTTAATAATTTCGCATGCAGATCGAGAAACGGTGGTCGAGCGCCACGGATTACAAAGCTATCGCCTGAATGATAAATAAGGTCCACCGTCTCGCTCATCGCCTTATACTTGGAGGAAATAATTCAGACGTTGATATCGATCGGCGACTTCCGCCACGTAACGGCCGGTATGTGGCAACTCTGCTCAAAAAAAGAAGATAAATAAAAACAGAAAGGAGGAAAGGAAAATTATCGTTTCCAGCGAGATTCTACGTATGTGAAAAACTTTGTCGAACGTTGCTCACACATGGCGATTCACGAACGTATCAGCGAAAACTCCGCACTGACGTGGAAGTTTCTTGTTTCTCGAAAATTAGTCCGCGCTGTTGTTTATTGATAACCGCTGTTCTCGTATTTTCTATTCTCGGAGAAAGTGCAAGAAGAGAAGAAGGAACGAAATAAGGTCAGCCGATGCAGAAACGCGCATATGTCGGCTGGTTCATTGCGACCGCCGCGTGCAAACTCCTTGCCCCCGCGCCGGATAGCGAGTACACACCCTCCATTGTCGCCCAGAATCGAAGCAGGTTACTCGGCACAAAATTGCAACGCTTATTATTGTATTCCGGCGCAATAAACGGGCCCCTGTTTCGGCGCAACAGCGAACGTAATCACGGCCCCGCGCGGTTTCCTTTCCTTCCCTCCTTCTGTCGTTTTTTCCTTCGTTACAATCGACGGCTTCGGTAAAACGGATATTGCGCAACGTTCATGCGTTGCACATCCGTCGTCTTCAACGATTCCCCCCGCGCTTTTGCGTGACTCGCACGGGAAACTTTCTCCGCTCTCTGCGGGATGAACGTTGTAACAAAGTCCTGCGCGCGAGAGACGCGCCGATAGAAGGCGACTCCTCGCGTCGGCTGAATTATTTACCTGAGCCGTGCGCAATCGTGACCTCGCGGAGAAACGTCCGCAGCGTGTCTCGAGGAGCTAAAAGCGCCTTGCGAGTGATAAGAACGAACGATCGAAAGTCTCGAAACGAGTCTGAGAGCGGGACGCAGCTTAGTGCTCGTTGCGCCCTGCAACGCATAAGCGGGAATTCAGCATGGTCTTTTCAGTTTCTAGTTCATCATTACGAAAGTATATGATAAGAAAGTTTATTGACAAAGTATTAATTTTTCTTTTCTACCGAGTTCATGTATTGCGCAAGATTAGAAAATGTTTCCACGCGATGGAAATACACGAAAACATGAATTGGAACATCTCGAGCTGTCACGTGGCGTAAAGATTTGCCTGATACAAAAGTCGTCGTGTAGCTTGTCGTGTGTAGCGAAAGTGCATTTGCTCCGCTGAGGGAAATTTTTCAAGTTTCAAGTGACATTATTATATCTTTATAATCGATTTTAGAAACTTGAAGATACACAAACGGTTTGCAAAAATATTTCTGCATCCACACCGTACGTGCAAAAAGTACAAGGAAGGTAGCAAGATTGTGATTAGAGTCTGTGATTATTTGACGTAACGTTTGGGCGATCGACACTTGGGTTGGGTTGGTTGTCATTCACTTTGGCATCTCCTTAAAAGGGCATATTTAACTTTCGCGTATGCGTTCAGAATAGAGTCCATGGTCGGGCGAAGTGTATTGCTGCTGGGAGTTGCGCGCGACACGGTGGCCCTCGGAACGACGGCGACGTGTCGATGAAGGGGCAGAAGAAACGGTCGAGCGAACGAACGAACGAACGAACGGGCGAACGGACGAACGGCGCGAGGAATCGTGCAAAAATATCTTCGCCGTGATCGTCGTCGTTGTCGCTGCGCTCGACTTCCTGGCGCCGATTCTCTCGGCGACGCAATGCGTATGAGAGCCGCGCGCGAGAGAGCGTTCGCGCTCTCCTCCAGCCAGATGCGACTCGTACGTGTCGTCGGATAGTTTACCAATTGCTACAGAATCGCACGTAGGGATATGGAACGCGCGGAGGAGGTTGGCCGAAAGGGGAAGGGTTCAGTGGTGTTCACGCGTGTGCGTGAGTGCGTGAGTGCCGTGCAGCGCGCGGTGCGTTTCACGCGATGCACTCTCTCGTTCGTTTCTACGTTTCTGTTTTTCTTTTCTCTCCCTCTCTCTCGCTCTCGCGCTGCAAGATTGACTCTCCCTTTTCTCTCTCTCTCTCTCTCTCTCTCTTTCCCCCCTCTCTCTCTCTCCTTTTTCTCTCTTCTCCCTCCCTTCACCTCGAGCACACGAATACACTCTTGCGCGCGCGTGTTCCTTTCGACGCGCTCGCTCCTCTCCTACTCTCTCTTTCTCTTTCGCCCTTGCTCTTCCTCCGAATGTGCGCTTGCTTGCTTGCTTGCTTGCTTGCTTGCTTGCTTGCTTGCTTGCTTGCTTGCTTGCTTGCTTGCTTGCTTGCTTGCTTGCTTGCTTGCTTGCTTGCTTGCTCGCTCGCTCGCTCGCTCGCTTGCTCGTTCGTTCGTTCGTTCGTTCGTTCGTTCGTTCGTTCGTTCATTCGCTTGCATGTGGAAGCGGTGCCACCCGTCCGTCGAGCGTTGTTGCCGTCTCTTCGTCCCTCTTCTCCTCGGCGAGTACCTCACGTCAGAGCTCCAGCTGAGCGTTCTCCAGCGGTTTTCAACCGCGTCTGTTCTTACGCGAACTGAACGAACGCCGTGGATGGGGGCGTCGTTGTGGACTCTCGGCGATTCTCTCGAAGCCGCGCTACATAAACACGAAGGCACAAAGATAGATAAATTTATTTATCTCAAGATAAGCCCGCCACACAAAGATGAAAACACAACGGCACGGAATCGTATCTCTGTTCTCGCTCGCGCCGCGAGCAATTTCATCCGACTCTACGTCGGTGCTCGACATCTCGCGCGATCCATTCACCAATTGCACAAGATCGACCACCATTGTGTGTTACGAGACCTGTGAGAAAAATGCGACGCGAGAGAAATATAGATCGTCGAACAGCGAGAATCGTGCGTCACGACATCGCACGCGTCACCGCCGGATATCTCGGAGCGTAGAAAGTCATCGCTATCTCGGAAATTAAGTCGCGTGCTCTGTCACGCGCTCCTTTCTCTCCTTCTCTCTCTCTCTCTCTCCTTCTCTCTCTCTCTCTCTCTCCTTCTCTCTCTCTCTCTCTCTCTCTCTCTCTCTCTTTCTCGGGGTTGTGATATATTTTCGGCCGTCCTCGATGTGTCTTTGAGATCATCGGGCATCGGGCGAGATGCTAAGTGCTCTCTGCGAGCGACGTTACATTATATAATATATTTGTGACATTGGATAATTTCCGAGTTGCGGTGTATATAGCGATATTGACCCAGTTTTTCCCCCGGTTTTTACGTTCCCGCTCGCGACGTCGTCTCCGCGTGCGATAGGCAGTCTTAAAGTTGGCGAAACGAGGTTAAACCACCATACAAAAGCCGCGCTTATAACCATATGGTGTCTGCGGCGGTGTTTTGTGCTCAGGTATAGGGTTGGCCAGAGTCGTGTACGCCTCGCACGGCAGCGAATACCGTCTCGATTTCGTGGCGTTCAGTTAGTGGATGAGGTAGCGAGCGCGAGGGGATGATGTAGAAGAAAGAAAGCGTGAAAGCGAAGTTTCGTGCCACTTCGGGGGTGGCTGCGTCGGTGCCAGTGGTCCTCAAGGCGCCTTCTCCATCTCGCGCGATCGTTAGGAATAATAATCTCTCGGGAGGGCATTCTTACTTGCTTTCGGGAGCGAGAAATCCTCCTTCCTCGGCGAGAACAGAAGAGAATGGACGAATAGAGTTATCGCAGAACTGTCACGCATTGATCATCGGCAGCTAATCGGCGGATTAACGTAAATCGCGGGTGACATGATCGCGCACGGTCTTTAACACACAAATAAAACGACGCGCAAATGTAAAACGAGAGGCGAAAAAAAGGAAGGGGAAACAAGTTGCGCAAGCGCGGATACACACGTAGGAAGATGACAAAAACCAGATTTGTTATGTAAAACGATCTTCGAACGATTACGAAACCTGTCTATCGATTACGCGAGTGCGCCTATAATCTGGCATCTGCCGTATGTCGCCGGACGACATAAAAGCTTGGCAGTTTCAATTTGTACGCTTATCGTCACTCGACGTCATATCACGACGACACGCGGTAACGCGGCGATTGCTTAAGGTAATTTGCCTACGAGCCAGTTTAACGCGTATCACGCCAGCCGCGCGCGGGGATACATTTCGCACAAGCGGAAAAATTAACTTTGGCCGTGTGCTTTGGAAGCTCTCGGCTCGCGGGTCGACTGCTACGAATATATTCCGCAGTTTGTAGAGCGATATCGCCTCTCTCTCTCTCTCTCTCTCTCTCTCTCGTCTCTCTCGTCTCTCTCTCTCTCTCTCTCTCTTCCTCTCTCAGATACCATTTAATCGAAATTCGCGAAAGGCCTCGGAGCGCGCGCTAGTAGTGGACACTTTTCCGATGCATCGGCCGGCTAAAGGGTTAAGCGGTTATCGCATCGTTAAGCATTCCCGAGCCGAGCCCAAGTCGCCAAGTGCCCCCAACACGGCTGGGCAGGTATTTATTGATTCAATGGTAGCAGCGCGAGCTCGGCTATAGTTACGCGCCGTGATGTAACTCTAGGATAGAGAGAGCCCGGATGGCAGCGGGCTGCTAGGGATAGAGAGAGGTGATAAGTACGTGCATCGTTCAACCCCCCTCGGCCGATTACTCCGACGTCGCACCGAGAGAGACACACACACACAGAGAGAGAGAGAGAGAGAGAGAGAAATAGAAAACACACGTTGGATTAGACGGTGCGCGCCGACCGCGGACTGCCGAAGAATCGCAGAACAACGCGGAAAATTTGCCTCGGGCCGATAGAAAAACTCATGTCGCGAGTCGCGATCGAGCGGAGGGACAAACTCTCCTTGCTCGAAAGGATTTTCCGCGGAGCTTTCATTTGTTCGCGAAAAAGCGAACATTAAAGAGAAAGAGAGGACACCTCTCGCAGGAAATCGTTATAATATCCGTGGAAAGTTGAGACGCACGAGGATTCCGCCGGGAGTCCCCGACGTGTTCGAGTTGACGAGGTTGCGCAGGTTGCGATAGTTGGGGTCGAGAGTTCGGAGGTCGCCACATTGTGCGCGTATCGAGTAATGTGTACCTGCCGCTTAATATACAAAACAGCGAAATGCGTCGCGCGCGCGACGCAAAAATTGCGTCTTTTTCCCTCCCTCTTTGAAGTTGCCATTGAGCGCGACGCGCAGACAACTGCAGCGGGAGCAGCGCGACAGCACAGGTCGCCCTCGCGCTGTATTTTTGTGATTTTATCGTGTTGCGTAATCCGCCGCGCGGTGCATCGCGCGCATGTAATAAATCGTTAAACAAACCGCCCGGGGGCATTCTACTTAAGCGGCCGCCATATGCGTGCGCGCGCGCCCGCGCCCGCGTTAAATCGTACTCATCGCACGTTCATTCGTGTCATATTGAGACGGAAGCAGCGTGAACGAAATAATTTTAGCCATTAGAGACGTTTGACAGACGAGACATCGGGTGACATATACGTATTTTTCATGTCGTCCGCGTGGCATTGCGCGTGCGCACGCGCTCGCTGCTCGTCCGTTACAATTCAGGAGAGCAGCTCGAGCCGCGCGCGCGCTTCTTAGTATTAATTAAGCCTCATTTATAATTAAGAGATCGCGTTACTTTCGACGCGCCAACGCTGCAGCGAAACGATATATCACGCAGACACACGCGGTTAAATCGTCCTCGTCGTCGTCGAGCGTCGTTCGTTTTGTATTTTAAACGATGACGCTCCGCTTACGCAATCCGCCGTGACACGTCAAGGAAAACTATATCCGGATACGCGAGACCCTTTTAATAACCAGTGGTATCCGTCGTGGAATTATCTAGGAACAGAGGACGACGTAATCGCGGAAAGAGCTTCCTCTCTGCGTAACTCCCAAGTTTTATCCGCTTTTCTCGATGTTTTCTAATGTCGATTGAATGAGCGCGAGTATACTGCTCTCCTCTCTCTCTGTCTCTCTTCCCGCTCGCGAAACAAGGAGGGAGCTCGCGATCCTGCGACACGCCCCCGTCGCCGAGGGGAAATTAGATTTGCCTGTTTCATCTCGCGCTCTCCAAGCGTGCGTAACTCCGGCGGCAAATTGACTTCGGCGCGGTGTCCGCGTCGGGATACAATTCGCGGTTTCTTTCGGCAATATCGCCGGATCGAGCCGCTCTGAAACCGAGTGAGAGGCAACGACGATCGAGAACGTGACGAATCCGGATTTCGGGGATCGCGGATTCGATTTTTGACGCGTCGCGTGTCGCCACTCAGAGATATCCAAATCCGATTCGACACTCTGCTCGTCCACTAATTTTCCATAATTTCGCTCATTTTGGACCACCGACGAATCGCAAATACGCTAATAGCGCACGAACACTCGCACCTTGTCGCACTTATTATCTCGCTTAGCGTTTTCACTCTTCGATTAATTTGAATCAGCGTGCAGTAGGTGAGACGGAGATGCGACATCTAGGTAAATCGGACTCAATCGGTCAGCGCGCCCCGCTATGCTTATTTTGCGGAAATGGAGTTTCAAATCGCGAACATCTATCGCTCACGCGTCGGCGCGTATAATATGCACGGCGCAGCGTGCGTCACTCACACGTCGCTAATGCGCTTTATTGCCGACGAATTTCATCGCAACGCGCGCGCACGCACGCACACATTACACGAGATCGAGAAAGCAGTTACAAATTACGGCTGAATAATTACCGGGGCCGCGGTTGCGCGACGTCCATCGTGCGAAATATGTCCGTTATATCAAAACAAATTCACGCTACTTAATCAGGCATTAAGTGGGAGATCGTGATAAAGGATATTGGCGATCGTGGCCTGTGTCGCGAGGTGGCGCGAGGCAGGCCGGAGGGGATGGGGTAAGAGGGGCCAGGCAAAGAAGACCCTCGAAGCGAGGAAGAGAATGCGAAGGGATGAGAGTGCTACGTCAGGGTGGTTCGCTCGATACTGACCACCAGCCCTCTCCCGACACACCTACGTACCATCCACGCCACTTTCGCCATCCTTTTCCTCGTGTTGTCTTCACGACTCATTCATTTCCCTTCTCCTTTGAATGTCGCGACGTTCATTTGAATATCTCTTTCTGAAAATGCTGAAAATACTTCCGACGAACCGTCCGACGTGCGAACGTTCCGAAACGAGCAAAATGCAGGCGTATTATGTCATATTTAATTTTAATTTTATCTTTAATTTTTGTTTTGTTGAAGCTGGACATCAGATTCGCAATCGCGCAAAAATATCCTAATCCAGAAGGTACAATACTTATGTTTGTCGTTTCTCTTTTTGTTTCAGGTGAGTACTCGCAATAATGGAATTATGATGTGCTTTTGTGTCCCGTCCTGATATACGATCGTAGGATCAATGTGAGTAAACAATGAAACCTGCACGTGATCGTGGGCAGAAAGGTTGTTCGCAATTTCTTTCGCGAGTTTTCGGACTCATCCGTTTTGCGCGAGGACCAAATTCTCCCTTTAGAAGGAGGGAGAAATTCTGCCATTGGACTAACCATTTCGAAATTCGTACGTAAAATTAACGGACATCTTTCTGTCCACCGCACAGAGCAATGTTGGCAAGTCTGAGCGCGTTAGCGAAATGTCAATTACTTTAGTATCTCGCGAATATTATAATCTCAAGTATTTGTAATTTACGTAACAGGCAAGAGAGTATATATATATATATACATAATGATAACGCGAATGCAGCGAATCCGACCGGCCGATCGGCGGCGACTCGCGTCTCCCGCTTCGCGACAACAGCATACACACGCGAACGCGTGTACGTGATAACATTTATGCAACATCGCGGCTGCTCGAAACACAAGTGGCGCAAAAACGATTACGTCGCATGATTAGATAACGTACATGCGAAACGAGCGGTTATTACTTACAGTCGGATGGCACGTACCTTAAACAAGCGCGCCCGAGTTTTCTTTATGCGGGCAGTGCGATCTATCGGGAGGGGGCGGGGAGGGCAGTTCTCTCTCGTACAGGAGGCAAGCAATCCAATTAACCGACTAGATACGAGCCCACCTCTAATTACGGTATAATCACCACCAGATGAATCGACCTAATTAATTAACCCGCCGTCACAAACTGTCACTAGCTAGCCAGCTCTCATGAATGATATGTAAACACAATTTAATCCCGCTTAATTCCCCGTCGCTTTCACCGGCAGAACAATCAGCCGGAACTATCCATCTTACATCAGCGCGAAATCATTCGTACTCGCGACGGTCTCGTCCGAGTGGTGTCTCAGACACGTTCCGAGACGTGCGTTTTCACGCAGATAAACGCGGGCAATCGTCCTCCGATTCCGAGCTCGCTCTGATCGCGAGCAGTCGCGTTATTTGCGCCGGCGGATTGACCGGCAAATGCGAGATTAACGCATTAAACAGCTCCAAGTATCGCGCTGCGCGCGCGGTTCTGCGTGGATGAGGGGAAAAGCGTACGTAGCATTCACGACTAGCCTGAATGACAGCCACTGGCGAGCAGGAGGCAGCTGAGCGGACAAAGAGCGAACGGTTATTGCAGGACGACAGTGCAGACTCGACGCCGGCACACCGGTGAAGCCCCTCTTCCTTCTGTTTCGCTCCTCGTTCCGCAACCTCTCTCTCGCTCTTTCTCTCTCTCTCTCTCTCTCTCTCTCTCTCTCTCTCTCTCTCTCTCTCTCTCTCTCTCTCTCTCTCTCTCTCTCTCTCTCTCTCTCTCTCTCTCTCTCTCTCTCTGTCTGTCTGTCTGTCTCTGTCTCTCTGCTCTTTCTGTCCTGCTCTCTACCGTTCGCTACTCATTGTCTATCCTTTGCGCGCATCTAAACCTATGAAGCTACCTGCACCTACGTTCCCCGGTATTCGGCGAGAAGAGACCTCTCAGCCGAATCTCGAATGCCCAGGCCTCGCTTTCCCGTGTGAGCGAGCGAGCGAGCAAGACCCTCTTCTCCGATGACGACGTACTCGCCCGCATGCGACGCGCACATACATACTCGTTCACCCTTAACGGGACGCACCGAATTAGCCGTTACTTATTATCGAGAAACACGAATGCGAGTGGGTCCGCCGCGTACCGTTCGTCAATTAGGCCCGGTGATTGCCTCCGTCGAGATCGTCGTCTCTCGCGCAGACCCGCGCCGAGTCTCTCAACCTTGCGCGTTCGGAGACAAGACGCGGAGAGGCAATCGGCAGATCTCGGGTAGAAAGTAACCCGCGGATTACGTAATGAGCTCGAGCACGCGCGCGGCGGGATTACGGACGGGGACGGTCGCAAAAGTGCGACGAAAGTGCCGGCGACGGTCTTTGCGACTCGCTGCGCGGCAACGCGACGATCTCGTGACCGTAGCGCGCGGACCATTTTTCTAAGCCAGGTGAAAGTGTCGGCTTGTCCACGAGGGTAGGACGCGCGCGCGCGCGCGAGCGTCAATTTCTCCGAGAGATCGTGAGCGACGGAGGTCACTCTCGTCCCCTCGGCCGTTATCGCCAGGATCGACCCGCGCGCGCACCGCTTTCTCACACGACTTGGCGGCGCTTGGCCCGCGGCTCGAGATACCTTTCTTGTCCCACCTTCTGAAATTTGTCGTGAAATATATAATAACGGAATGTAATTCGGTAAAGAGAGGCGCGCGGCGCAAGCTTCGGCGTCGTCCAAGTTTCAGTGAAAAGACCGCGATTACGGATGAATGGATCCGTCGATTCAAGCATCGAGGATACTTTGCCGAATCCTTACGAGTCGGACCGAGACGCGTGAAAGTGAGAGAAGCGCATGGCGGCTGCGACAAAGTTCGAGTATAATTTTACATCTCGCGCTACCATTTTACCCTCAAAGATTCACTTCTCTCCTCCTTGTGCTCCCTTCTCTCTCTCTCTCTCTCTCTCTCTCTCTCTCTCTCTCTCTCTCTCTCTCTCGCCCTCATGCCCTCCTTCTTTCCATCTCTTTCTCTCTCACTCTTCTTCGTCTCCATCGCTCCAACCGCTGGTTCTTCTTTCCCTCTCGCGACTAAGTAGTCGATCCTTCCGAGACGCTTAATTCAAGGTGACGGTCGATCGATGAAGACGCGGCTGTATGCTCGAGGCGGGCTGAAATTAGGCGTCCGTCGATATCGCTCCACCCCCGCCGCTCACCGGCCCCGTGGTTTTTGCGTCCGCCATAAAACGCCCGTATCCTCTCGTCCACGCCCGTTTCCATCTTCTCGCTTTTTTTACCCGTGACTCGCGTAATCGCTCGCAGGTTCGATAGGGATGCTTCAATTTATTAAGATATCGGCGCTGCTCGATGCCGTACCTCTTCTCGCGCGCACGCGCGTCGGTGAGGGAACTGGACGAGGTCCATTGTGCGTTATTTCTCCGAAATTTTGTCTCTCTCTCTCTCTCTCTCTCCCTCTCTCTCTCTCTCTCTCTCTCTCTCTCTCTCTCTCTCTTCGACTTCTCTTCCATTTCTCTGGAAATTCTTCCCACCTCGGAATCCGGCGTCCGAAAATTCCGGCCATGGACGCCGGAAACGCCCGAAAGAACCGCCGCCGGGTTACCGAAGCAAGCGTCGACGCTTCGACATTTGGCCGCGCATTCCCGCACGTAATCCACGTCCTCTGCATTCCTGCGTTTCCGACGAGCGGATACGTGAATAAGTGTGTCGTGTGGTAGGGTAAACGCGCTATTCGAGAAACACTTGGCTTTACCTGGACCCGTGTAGAGCTCGACGAGCGCCTCGAGGCAGCTCGAGTCGCCGAGGCTACGGGACAGATAGTAGTACGCACCCGACAGTGAACGCAGATAAGCGAGGCGCGTTAAACTCACAGTGGTCCGTAATAATAGATTGCGGGCTCCTAGAGTTCGTGCACTCTCGCGCGCATCGCGCGCGTGCATTTTGCGGCGCAAACTTGGCCCTCGTAGGGAAACCTCGTCGGGCGGCCGCAATTTCGAAAGATCTTCGCTCGCTCCTCGCCTCAGCATGAGACGACGCGAGGTAGCTAGACGCCAGACGTGGCGTTTTACAACGAACATTAACGTCAGAATTAGCAACGTCGAGCAATGAGTCGTTTGAGAATCCTCGGTCAGTTTAGGTGCTCTCTCTCTCTCTCTCTCTCTCTCTCTCTCTCTCTCTCTCTCTCTCTCTCTCTCTCTCTCTCTCTCTCTCTCTCCTCTCTCTCTCTCTCTCTCTCCTCTCTCTCTCTCTCTCTCTCTCTCTCTCTCTCTCTCTTTTCTCCTCTCTTCCTCTCTCTCTCTCTCTCTCTCTCTCTCTCTCTCTCTCTCTCTCCTCTCTCTCTCTCTCTCTCTGACGGATTATAAGAGTAAAAGGAATTTTCCACACAATGGGCCTGTGTGTCATAAAAAGTGACCTTCGATCGGAGACGCAGTTGTTCTGCTGTCCTCCGGATCGGTCGCGGAGTTGCAGCGAGAAGCTTTATTGAAGAACAGACACACTCCTAATCCGTAGACAACAGGTTCTGCCGGTGGCCGGGCGGGGAGACGGCGCTAAATGAGTAGATATTCTCGTCGCGATGATAACGAGCAACATGAATTAAAGGATAGGCTTGTGGTGTTTTTTTTTTTTTTTTTTTTTGCGCTGGTCATCCGCGCGGCGTCGCGGCGGCTTCGCCGGCTCGCAGCCGAACGAAACTCGACTTTTTTCGCCATTCCGTGACAGTGACACCAGTTCGGGCAAAAGAGTCTCCGGGTTGCTTTAATTCGAGAGGGAAACGCTTTTCGTCGGCTTTCGGATCGCTTTCCTCTCGTTACCGTCGCGATCCACGAGTGCTGCGGCGCGCGTGCCGCGCATCGTAAATAATTTCTCGCAGGCATCAAAGCGAGAACGTCAACGTTGTGATTCCTCGTATCGTATCTCCCGGCTTGCGAGCTTCTTTCCCGGCTCGACCGTTCTCCCGCCGTTCTTTTCTCTCGCCGACGATACTTCCATTTCGAGCCGGTTTTCCGCTCGACCTCCGCTATGAAACAATCAAATTGGCCTGAACGATTCGGCACGCCAGCAATTTAAGCTGAATTACCTCGAATTATATTGATGAATTAACGGGGGCCGTCCGGCCGGGGTCGTCCGGGCTTAATTGCGCGTGCACGGCGAAGTCAAAGGTTCGGTCCGAAGCGTCAAAACGGGCATGGGTCGGCTGTGCTATGCTGCGCTCGATAACAACGCTCCCGCATGCGAGGCGGGCCAACCTCGCGCTGGCGTGATCCGCGTCGCGCGATCGCGCTCTTATTCACCGGCGCCGCGCCGCGCACGGTCGCGTCGTGACGCCGACGTATCGCGCGCGCGCGTTGCGGCGTCGGCATTAATTCGTCGACTCCGAGCGAAGACAACTGGTCGGCAGGTCGCGTCGCTGCTCGCCGTGCTTCTGGACCCTCTTCGACGACAGCCTGACAGCGACGTTGCGCGACCCGGGTGTACACGCTCTCCGGCTATATTAATCGCACTATCGAACGTTCCTGTCGCGCAGCGGGCTCAAAACGCCGTCGTGCCGGCGATTCGGCGATGAGCCGCTCGAGGAAGCGCTGGAGCGTAAACTTGGAAAACTCACGGCTTCGCGTGAAACGGGGACGCAACGGGAGGTAGAGAATGCTCTGTGACTAAGCGGCTCTCGTCGCTCCCGCTTGGGCTGTTGGGTGGTGAACTAGTGGCAGGCTGGCTTTACTAGGCTGAACCGCGGTTATCATTCTGTCTCCTCCAAGCCGATGACTGGCCGAACGATGTACTAATCTCTTATTCCTTCTTGCTAGGTTAGCTATGTCCGCCTGTAGGTGTTTTATTGATTGACGTACTAGCGGCCTTTGTTCATTTTTTGTTTAACATTTGCCGTTTAATAAATTCGCGAGGAGGCGTGAATCGAGAAAAAAGCGAAATGTTGACATGATTCTCTTAGATGATGAATATATATTTTTTTGGCGGAAGACACAGTCGGGTATCGTGTACATCTGATACACAGGGGTGTTCGAATTTCCTCACACGAACTGCAAAATTGTGCATCGTGACTGCCGATTGTACGAGGAACACAACAATATTCTGAATAATTACAGACAGGGTTAGCGACATAAAGCGTAAAATTATATAAACGAGAAATAAACATGTGAGGCGTAACTGTTTTCGACCCCCGTAAATTGAATCGACTGTTCACGACGCGTGAACATCGGAGACATGATGCGCTCTGTGATTTGACAAAACATTATTCTGAATAATTCCAATTAATAGATCCATATCAAGAATGTCAAGAGGTATCGCCGGTGTGGTGGGTGCTCGGTAAAAGTCGCGCGTGCCCTCGAATGAGACATAGCTAGTTTTTTAAACAGTGCAAGACAGTGTCGGGTGTTCCTCCGACACTGTTTCTCGTGCGGGAAAAGAGCGGCAAAGAAATTCGGTTCGATAACACGCGTCAGACCGAGATTAGAAACTGACATTTTCTACTCTGCGGAGTTGTGTACAGGTAAGTTAACTCTCTCGCACGGAGCGTTCGCGAGGAGGGAAATCCGCGGGCTTGGCTGGGGAGTGGAGGGGAAGGAGAGACGCGGAGGATGAGGAGCGAGACAGAGAGACAGATAGAGAAGTTATAAGTAATTACAGCGTTGGGCAGGTACAATCGCCGTCTATCGTAAGTGAGCTCTGCTTCGCGCGGTCCCCGTGGCTGCGCGTACGCGCGCGGCGTGTAACGCGAAACCACCCAT